>NW_013952751.1:295284-317267 GCF_001266775.1 Austrofundulus limnaeus | reverse complement strand
CTGAAAGGACACTGTGTTTGCCATGCAGAAAACTCATTATTTTTGTTTTATTTTTTTTATCTTTTATTTTTATATAATGTATTTTCATTTACAAAAAAAGAAAGAATATAAAACCTACAATAATAAGCAAATGGGTAAATGTTGTAGGCAAGCTAATTACACAGTGGGATAACCTTCTCAAACTGTTTATTTCATATTTGGTTTCCTCAGAGATAAGAAAATTATAGTTTTTTTTTGCAAGGAAAAATCTATTCAACAGTTTCTTTGAAAACAAAACAAAACATTATGCAATTAAAAACTAATCGTCAAAGTGTGGCTTTTGGGTTTGTAGGACCAGAGCAAAGTGAAAAACCTCAGCGAGATGTCTTTCACATGTAGTTTTAACAAACTCTTACTGACAGATATAATACAATTTCACAACGAAACAAAAGCTCAAGGAACATTTAAAACTTCAGGATGAAATGTTATTAAAACTAAAATAAAAATTACTGGCWTAATTAAAGCAATAAAAGAGGTGGTAAACAGGAAAAGTGTGGCAGTCATGGTTAATAAAAGTGTTTAATAAGGCAGTTCTTCAGCTAATAATAAATTAGARTACTTCATTTTTACCTTCATACTGAACTGAGAAAGCCAGAAAATGCAGGCCAAGGATATGAAAGTGCATTTGTCATCCAATAATCATAATATTTTTTGCATCAATCATGGTTTTCAAGCTCCTTGTAGAGAAACCTTTGAGCATGTTCAAAAATTGAGAGCTGATTTATTCTTGCAATAGTGGCAGGTTTGTCCCAGACATCTTGAATTTTGTCGGGGGCGACTTCAACCAAAACACCAGGGGTCAGATTTAAAAAGGATTGCGTGGAAACCATACTAAAAGTGAACATATGGCCAAAAGGCGAAAATGGCGTAAGCCAAAAAAAATTCAGATTTATAAAACCATGCGTACGCATGTTTCTGCGAACCTTTCCTTTATAGATCACAGCTTCACCTCAGAGTTTGCGCACAAGCAATGCAAAGTGCCTCATGAATGTTAAGATGCATTTAAATCAGTCAGCTGATCAATGCCAAAAAAAGCGATTGGTTCAGACACGCTCCATCGTGCGTCTGAAGGATGACAGGTGCTGACAGCTGCTCACGTGAGCAGATTGTTTGTAATTGACGCAGATTTTCCCTCATTCTGCAGGTTTACAGACGTTTAGAGCAACTTAATTTTTTTTTCAAAAACTCAGCTACAAATTAATTTTCTCTCAGAGCCTGCAGGAAAATAAAAACAATAAAATAAAATTTAATAAGTCAGACAAAGTTTGAAACAAGTTCACCGCTCTTCTCCCCCGTCTTCCCCCTCCTGCCTGCTCTGTTATCTGCAGCTGACCGTCTCCTCACACCCTCACATCCTCACAGCCTTGTGCGCACGCGTGAGAAATACAAACTTTGAAAAGTGAACTTTTTATAACATCCACTCTGGTGAGGGTGGGCTCACCCAAAGCCTGACTATAACTGAGCTTTTTGCTGTTATGCTGTTAAAATGTCTCTTGTCGGGGAGGGGTCTGTGGGTCAGAGTCGTCTGAGGAGGAAGGAGATGRATGGAGATGYGTGAACTTTTATTTAAGATTTAAGTTTTTTATTTCAAAGATCCTTAYGGCTCACCAGCAGAAGCATAAATAAAACTGACCACACATTTYCACATCAAGTTTGGATTTTATAAATCACAACTTTGAGTGAAAAGTGGCGTACGCAAGTTTCTGGGCTCRTTTTGTGCGTATGCAAGCTTTATAAATCTGACCCCAGAACTGTATTTTGAGACCTACAAAGGAGAATTCTCCTGACTGAAAACATGCAGGACTAAAAACAACACCGATTATCATAAAAAAACCTGGTCTAAACTGTCCTTTTGTAATTTCATTTCCTAGCACAACAAATCATAAATGTTGTAGCAGCTGAACAATGGGCACAAAATGAGCCAAGGTGGGTACAATGTGGGTGAAGGTGTAAAGCAAAGTAATGTGAATTGACAAAAATAGTATTACAAGCAAAAGGTGGTGTTCTTGTTGCTTGTTTGGTCACAGCTACTTCGAATTCAGGAAGACTGGAATAATTTTCCCACAAATTTGAGTCATCATCAACTATTCTTGAAAAAAAGCTGCTGAGTGAAATACTAGCTGAAGAACAGGAAAAGCAAAAAATAGGATGCGATAAATTTCAGTAGAAACCTAAATTCAGCACTCATTCTTAGGTTAAACTGMACTCAGTTTCTGATTTGGACTAATGGGGAAACTCAGTTTCATAACTGACGTTATGACAGACACGTCTACCACAAACAAACACTTTTAGTATGCATAAAATCACTTATTCACACATTTGGTATATATGCACTGTCAAAATGGTTGACAAATCTTCAGCAGAGACAGCCGAGGAAGGACTGAGTTATTTGAAGACGGTGCTGGAAGACAAAGCACCAAGCAGTAATGTGTTTTATTTTTTGTGAGAGTGTGTTTCATCTGAAAATAAAGCATAATTCTCAAGGCTTTGCTCTCTTTTTTTATATCACCACACTTCTGAGAGCCATACAAAGATAGATTCTTCATATAAACCACACATAGCTACACGTTATTGCTCTCCTCAGAAAAACTGAAGTCGCTCAGCTGTTACTGCCCCAAACCAACATGGCTCCTGCTCAGCACCGGTGATACCGTTGTCCCTTTTCTCCTGCAATTTGGGCCCCGTCCAGCTTACCGCTCTGATTGCATCTCTCCCTGTTAGYGCCTTGGGTTTGGAAAAGGAGATAGAGCAATGAAGGGGAAGACAGCCAATGCAAACATTGTTCCACTGGCTTTTTACAAGCCATGAAAGTRGGGAAGTTAATAAGCAGGTATTGGTTTTTAACGGCTGCCCGTTTATTGCTTTGCCCTCGGGCGGGCAGGAGGGCTCTACTCCACCTTTTTCCTGTCCATCTGCAGATCACCTTTGCTAATCTGCAGCTCAATATTTCCCCCCTCTCTGCGCGCACTCCTTTTGTTTTCACATGTCTCAACTGGCAATTAATTCTGAATTCTCATTAACTTTTTTCCCTCCTTTTCAGCTCCTCCCTGTAACCTTTTCAGCCTTGTTTTATTTGAATCCAAGCTGAAGTCAGCTTGAAAAGAAGAACTTATGAACAGACCCTGCACAACCTCATCAATTCTCTATTATGCCTCTATTGATTCACTGTTTTTCAGACACATGCTTGAGAGTCAACTGTATTTACCGCTGCTCTTCGTGCACCTGTATATTTAATTTAAAGCCATATTTGTCAGTCAATACGACGCAAGCTGATATCCGAAAGTCGGTGTTGTCTGGCTCTGACATGATGAATGCGATGCAGGTTTAATTACTTACATGTATTGAGCTGTTGATCGGTGCCATCAGGTTCTCAGAGGACAGTTTTAATACTCTACTCTATACGCTTTTCTGTCATGAACAAGTTTACMCGAGCTAGAAGGAAACTTCCCAATCAGCCTTTTAGAATTTGTATTTTTCTTCTCAAATCCTGTTTCTTTATACAGTATTTAGTGACATTGTTGCAAAAAACCGTATAAGTGAAAGAAATACTGGGTTGAATAAAAAAAAAAGGAAAAAATTGTGTAGGTCTTCTGGATGGGTTCTTCTCTAATGAAACGTTTCGTCTCTCCTCCAAGAGACTTCTTCAGTCTGAGAGTTTCAGGCAAAATTCAGGCTTTTAAGCTCTGCTTCCATATGACTGATACTCACATCACATGGTTATCGTTGACACCTAATTAACACCTATTGTTAACAGGGGGTGCAGTGATACTGGCAATAGCAGCACTGTAGTGGGGGACAACAGAAAACGGAGGCCTCCACCTCTGTTTAATGATGGACGGTCTTTCTTCACAAAAATGGCTTCTTTTTGGCTTTTTTTCTTTTTTTTTTGGCAAAAATGGCTTTTCTTTTTTTCTTCTCTCTCAAACCAACGTTCCTCTCYATCAAGAATGAGAACATCCTCATCATCTTCAGGGTTTATCTCTTAGTCAATAAAGACTGCTTTAACTCCAAGAGCCAGGCTGGAGATTTTGAAGGGTTCAAGATTCATCCCACTCACAGTTGGCTGCTTTAATTCACCAAATGGTTGGGTGAAAGAAAAATAAAAACATGATATGGGCAATATTTAATAGTGATAATCAAGTCTGGATGTTATAAAACAAATTTAAAAGGATTGTCCAGTCAACTTTGAAGCAATGCTTTAAAAGAAAAATACATCAGCCAATATTAAAACTSTACATTTTTGCATGAAGTGTTAGTTTAAACTGTGACAATTTTCTCCAATTCGTTATCATCCAGGACATGACGAATCAGGAAAGTAAACAACAACAACAAAGTAAAGGGACTTCTTTCTGCTGATCAAAATCAGGTTCATTTGGCTAGCCATTAGCCTAGCCAGGATGAAGACTTGGTCTTCATTTTCCATACTCAATGCAAATTTCATACACTGAAATTGTGAACCACTTGGTGTTGTCAGCATATCCAGCCTTTACAGTTGAACACATACTGTAAGGGTATGTTAAATTCTTGAAGCACACAATCCAATTTATGTTTGGTGGGTAGGCCCATAAAATACATCGATGTCCTACCAAAAAAGGACACATGGCTGTTATGGCAAATAAGGTAAAAACCTTTTTGGTTTTGCTTTATTGATTAGTTATGTGGTACAAGTTACAATTTCAAATATGATACTATAGGCATTTTTGGATTGTAATGCCCGGTTCAGCTCGCCCCAACTACAGTCAACCTGRCCTTATTCTACCCCAGCCCTGGTTGTGTTTGCATTGAGTAGAGTGCCGCCTTTAYGTGGACACACACGTACGAATCTTATTACGTTTCATTTGTGACAAAACAACAATGGACTACACCAAAATCGAAGTAAAAATACCAAAGACTTGAACCGAACCATCCAGCAGTGTGACRCTTAAGACGAGAGGGCAGGACAGCACAGGAYGGTAAGCTAATGGTAGCTAATGTTAGCTTGTTGTTGTTTGGTWGACTGCAACAGTTTAAYTGAGCTTGTGTGAAAAAATGTTAGAGTTTCTGCAAATGATTCACTTAAAGTTACTCTCATCAGTGTAACGTAACCTATCTGTGAGCAGCTCTAGCTGACGTCAAATCAGGCCAAGTAGMCTGGCCCGGAAAGAACCATGGTTCTTGGGGTTCCAGGAACTGGGCAATGAGGACTAATGCAAGCATGCTGAACCCRGGTTTGAAGTCAGGCCCCTTGCAATAGAAAAAGGCCTTCTGACRTTAAAATGTAGATGCCTGCCTCAAGTGAAGTAGGGTTGGACCCTGGTCTAAAGATATTAATCAGGATGTCCTTAAAACAATACAATTTTTTAATTTAAAAATGTAAAATCTTTTTTTACTCTAGGAAATTTTTACAGTAAAATAGACTAAACTGATATGGAGCAGGTGTTTAATCAAAAATGATGCAATGCAATTTTTGAGAACCGCTTTTTCTTTCCTTCAAATACAAAAAGTTAAAGAAAACATCTTTATTCTTAAGAAAATTGGCATAATACACATGATTTTATACATTTTGTCTCATAACTGGCCTATTTTCTTTTGGATTTGGCTCAGCCAAAGTGAAACAGGAAGTGACGTCAAAGGGGAACTCTTTAATAAAATAAACTCCCTGGTCTTTGTTCATTAAAACAATATWATTTCAACTTTAACTCTTCTTCATCTCTCTTTGAAAGAAACTCAAAATAATCTTAAAAAAMSCATCAGATTCWTCTCCACAGTCTTGGTTGTTAGCTGTTGTAACAAKGCTCTGTTCACAKTCGGACATTCCCCTTTGACATCACTTCCTGTTTCTTCACATGCAAATATCTCAACAACTGTTCATCTCAGTGGCATAAAATTTGTTTTGCCAYATTTKATCAATGTTCTCTTTCCAAAAATGCATTCAGGTTTATTACAAAAAAATGATGTCACAGGCACTTTAATAATTCATTTGTTTCTTCACYCTGGTTTGTGATAATGGTTAGTAAATTATTTTAAACCTGTGCRTTTTTCTGCAATCTCCACAGCTCATAATGGCACAGGATTTTCGCTCTGTGTAAAAAAAAGGGAAAAAAAGAACAGCTTTTGGGAATCAATGCTATTAGCTACATGCTACATACTACAGGACAGGAAGTTTGTAGATGTCAAGCAAACCCACACAGTTTCTTACTCTCCTGGCTTCTTTTTTGACTGTCAGTTTACAGTGTTGTTAATAAAGGGATTTTTTTTCCCAGGATGACCATGTTTATACTAACATAATTCAACAAGTGAACACACACAGAGTGAAATATCTAATCTGCTGTTTTTTGTCATGACTTTATTTTTCTCCTCAGCAGACCTGTATTKCAGCTCTGTGTAAGCACTCCTGGGTTTTCTTTGTTCTTTGTTTGTCTTTTGATGACTTTTTTGTTTAGGATCAAGAAGAAATGTATCCAGAAAGTCAAAGAAAATACAGGAAGTTTTTCTTTCTTTCTTTTTTTTACAATTTCACCACATCCTTTAATCCTTGGTGAATGTAGAAGAGCCAAATAAAGCCTGAAGGTCACAATCAAAGAGTGAACAACTAGTTTTACATATTTTGATTTTCTTTGGATTTAAATTTCATGCTTAGAATCAATCAGTGATGAGGCAGTGAAGCAGTTAGARGGTATTCTGAGGAGCACCTGTAAGCAGGAGCACTGCAGAATAATGTTGGTATATTACTATTTTTTATTGTATCTAATTCTACATGTGATGAACCGTGGACACAGGAGGTCACATTTCAACTTCTACACTCAAACACCTCATCATATGATCTTGTATTATACTATAAAACATATCAGGATTATGTTTTTTAACACCTATTTCATCATTGTATCTTATTAGTTTGATGTGAACATAGTACTGCTCTCAGCAAACCAGAATTTATGGATACCTAACATTAAARGCATCAAAAACAACAACCACAGATGCTGCAGGACAGACAAGTCTGAAGAGGAGGGATGACCAGCAAGGATGAAGARAAAAGAAAATGGTATTACTGTGTAGAATAAGATTTCTATAATCCAAAACCTACTTTTGTATGTGTCCTGAGGAGGGTTTCATACCGTCAACAAGGGATAAGAGCCTAACTCTAAATATGCAGAAAAAACTAATTTAACATACTTTTTCCGTGACCAAYTAACACAGTTACTCTGAGCAAAACAAAAAGCTGGATTTGGATTCGAGCACGCGGCTCATGAGGGATTCACAGCATCCACCTTGTCCTGCCCAGGAGGCCTATCCACTCATCCAGCAGACAGGAGTAAGACAGCGCAGCTGCTCAGCTGAGAAGACTGGTGCAGCCAAGGACAGAGGCAAGGAAGCAGCAAATGAAAGGAGAACAAGGGGATCCGGGGGGTCTTTAAAAATCCACCCAGAGCTACAAATGCGAGACAGCAAGGAGACAACATCCTACTCCCTCAATAAACCTATTTCTTGGCAGACATTTTGATTTGAAATAGCAGGACAAACTCAAGTGTATTGATGTGGGCTGCATTCCATTTAGAGCTTTTCTCATGCATGTTTGTACAACAACCTGTATGCTCTGTATGCAAAGGAAATGTCTGCAGAGGAGTTTTGCAGAGTCAGTAATAGGTGTGTAAATCAGCAGCTTAATCATGATACAATAATATACTGATGTTTGGGTGACAATATTTTTCTCAATATCACAAAGTCTGTCAAGATACGATTTTAATTCAGTTCAGTTCACAAGTCTGTGATTGATATATTGATCTACATGGAACATATGATGATGATACGGATCAGTGTTTTCCTTTTGTTTTGATGGAATTGAATCATTTAACTGACATATCGATGTGGGCTGATCAACTGTTAGACCCCTGGCAATATGATGCTACAAACTAATACAACTTTCCACAACCCTGAGACTTTTAAAAGGCAGTCTCCTGAGTCCTCATGTCCTCAKTTGGCTTGGGATGKAGTATGTTGAGGCCTTTRGCTGKTTCCCTGCTTCAACACACCTGATTCAAATACTTAATCTACCAACTCAGMCTGYCACTCATTATTTCAACCAGGTGTGTCAAAAAAAAGGAAACATCTAAAATGTGAAGGACAGTGGGTCATGAGGAACAGGGTTGAGGGATTCCTCAGGTTTCAGCCATGACATGCTGGTGATGTGGTTCTACATCATGGATATGCTGCCAYCACAATCATAAACCACCCCAACCTGCCCAGTCTTCAGTGCAAACAACCATAGAACACTGTCTATACCAGGGCTCTGCAACTTTTACTATCAAAAGAGCCATTTCTGCCCCCAAGCTCACTAATGAAATAGCCACAAAATGTGCTACAACTGTGATTATCAACTGGTGGTCTGTGGACCATTTTATGTTGCTGAAGGGGGCCTTTACGGACAGCATGAGTGACATCATAAAACTAAAAATATGTAGCGAATTTTAACATTTATTATTATTTTTACACTAGTATGAAAGAAAATGAATTCATGTAAATAAGAATAATAATGTATATAGTTTACACCAAATCTAATAAAATCAAATGACCAATACGGACATATTTATGTTTCTAATTATTATTATTTAGCCTTAAAAGTAACTCTGATGGATTTGAGAGAAAGCTCATACTTTATAGCCAGAAGTTAAATACTTTATTGGCCAAAAGGCTGCTAGCGTAAACAAATAAACATGTTTCCCAATTTGCATTCTTGATTGCATATTTGCAAACAAATTGACAGGATAACTGCAAAAGCTAGCTTTTGTTGTGAGCATACCCCCCCCAAATATACAATCTCATGTTAGTTTCAAAGAGCAACTGCAGAGGTACAAAAGAGCCACAGGTTGAAGACCTCTGGTCTATACCATGTCATGTAGGGTAAAATCTAAAAATAAAGCATTTGCTTAAACTGTTTAAAAACCTTTGAGTTTTGAGTTGTTCTAGGCAGATAAAATAGTATTAGACTTCCAAWTGTGAGTTTTTCTTTGAGTCTTTAAACTAAGATTCTAACTCTCCTACAGGCACACGTTAGACTGCTAAAAAACACTCACAAAACCTCAACTATTCCTTTAACTTAATAGTAAAAACAGATTTTTTTCACACCTATGTGTGGTTGTATCTGTCACTAACAAAGAAATATGATGTTACAGTTTTACWCAGTTCCACAAATCAATACTTGGTTTTAATGGTGTTATCAGTAATGTGAGAAACACCTTTCACAACTTTTCTTTTGTAAGAACAATGATTGTAAACAAGATTATTTGTTGGCAAYAAATTCTCAWAGAGTAACTTCAACTTCTGCTCTTTTTTTTGAACCTATCAGTAGTTTCTCACACAAACCCACTCTGACAGTCAGTTGCTCACATAGTCGGTCACTTACACTTGCAAATGCATCGTGACAGCACTGGTGCGCACGCTCGTGTAATCACAGAGACACATACAGGTCGGGGTGACGCTGCCTTAGGGTACGGCTGTGAGTGTGTGATTAGAGGAGAATCGAGGACATACACTCACCCCTGTTAAAGTCTTTATGTTATGCAGTGCATTCTGGGCTTCAAGAGCAGCTTTCCTCGTGTAAAACGTGACAAAACAGCAGCCTGGGGAGAAGGAGAGAAAACAAGACAGGAGAGGGATCAGCATGAGGYGCAACAAAGAGCATCTTCCGCATTTATCCGCCTGGTATCACCTGTCGACACTGGCAGACGCAGCGTGAATGTAAAGGACCGAACATCCAAGCTTTTGGGTTTGTTTCAACGTTTGACGACTGGTGTCTCCAAAGGGGGCACAGATGGGAAGGACGCATGAACAGACAACAAAAAGACAGAAGGAACGGTGGAGGAGGAAGTTTTCTCCTCATTAATCATCACGTTTTCTGTGAACAACTGCTTTATTGCCCATTAAAAAAAGAAAGCAGTTGTGTATTTATTGTTCGTGTTTATGTGGTTGTTCAATTACAGGTTGCTGGTTCCCATTRGGCGATTTGCAGGCTAAAATTTTGATAAAATCTGGTCAAAGGGTAAAGGTTTCAACAGCTACTAAATGATTCAAATATGTTTGAACAGCGCATCAACAAACAACCTTGTTGCTTTTGTTTTCATTTAATTTAAATTACAGAGTCAAATTTAATGCAAAATAAAGTGCTCAAAATCCATTTCAAGTTCACATTTAGGCCATGTTCAACCTTGATTTACAAGAAAATAAAAATCTTTGTCACAGCTGTACATGGTAAYGAAATGTTTGCAGCTCAACAGCTACAACTTTAAAAAGCTTAAAAACAGGAGGTGTGCAATGGCACATAGAGGAATAAATCACAGTGCTTAGACTTAGCAGATAAATGCTCAATGAGGTTCTTGTAATTACAAACAGTGCTGTATCTGCACTGAAATGCAAACATAAAATGAAAATGGAAGGGCTGCAAAGGAGAGCAGGCTTTTTGCACTTTTATCAATCTATGTAATCCCCAAAGAACGGCCTGGAAAAACTGCAGTCTGACTGCACAATCAGGCAAAAACCCAGCAGGACGACATAAAGGCAGCAGGACGTCATGCAAACAGTGGCTGTTTGTTGATGTCGGTAAAAGAAAAGGATTAGAAATCTTTCTCTGTTAAATACATCTGCAACTGAAAGCAGTTTGGGTTAAACTCAAACTCACAGCTAAGTAACCTTAGTAAACCCAAAAATAGCTAAAATGCAGTCAGTTTTACAGATTTTGAGCTAAAATCTGATCTTTGGTTAAAACTTTGGTTAAACAACCTTGCTTGTCTGTTAGCAAAATAYCTCATGAAAATACCTTACATATGGATCTTTCATAAAAATGTTAACCTTTTTTTCAAAGTTAATACCCACTTCTAACAGACAGTTTTAAAACAAGACAAGCTTCTGCTGTTGCTTTTACACTCCCTTTGCCTAAAACAAACGCACACAGAAATGCGKTTGTGTTCAGAGCCATGTTAGGTTGGAATGGAAAATGAGAATATGAATTATTTTACTTTCTTGCTAATAGTTATCTTTGACCATTGATGGTGATATGTAGATTGCACGTGTGGGGGTTGTGTGTTGTTTCATTTTTGTTTTATTGTATAGTTGTTTTTTTATAGACCCAAGGAAGAATAGTCCTCACTATGGCAAGGTCTAATAGGGATTCCTTCAAAAAAACAAACCACCAGACCCAATTATTGAAATTATCAGTAAGTAATCGTTAAATGTGCGTCTACAACCTTTATAATCAACCTAATTCAAGATGGCTGCTGTAGCCAACCTTAGGAAACATACAACTGGTTATAACTTGCAGAAGTTATTTTAAAGATATTGAGTTAAACTATGGTGYGACAGGTGCTGAGAGTCATCTCCAACAAAGACCTAACAGTTTCTCAGATCTTGTGACATCACGAGTAGACCTGTCACGATAAGCAATTGATCGCACAATAGGTTAAAATAAGGTTGATACTTTTCATTTGWCTGCGTSTTTGTTTACTTTGTGYCTCCCTCTTTTCTACTTCTTAGCGTAGGGAGTGAAATCTGGTGTCAGGTATTGCTGGGTTGAAGTCACATGACCCGGATGACCCGTGAATGTCAGAAGGAGGGCAGGAAGTGATTTGCTCTGGTTAAAAACACAGCAAAATGGATCACAGTGAGTAYGCTAATGCTCTAAATGGGCTGGCRCAGACGAGATATCGCAAAAAAACTATGCATACATTTAGGATATGACCCGTATTATCTTAATAAAAAATACTAGGATTTCCCTGGCGTCAAGTTTATCAACGTAAACTACGTACTATCTGGTGATGCAAATTTCATATTATGTGACGAGCCAGTCTTCAGTTTTCCAGAACCTTTTTTCAACTGGTGATGTCTCAGGACACCCTCAGGGTACCAAGACGAACCATGGGTTCACTGAGAGTCGTTTTCCTTTACACAACGTAAACTTCAGAAACTTCCGTAAATTTCGTAAGGTGACCACAGTTATTTTATGGGTGAATACAAACAACAATATTTCTGAGAATATTTATTGTTCAGCAAAATTTGTAATTTTGACGGGCCTACACAAGATTACTTTTAGTGTAATTTACAAGGTTTGGCCAGAATGGCTACAACTACACTGCGTTAAAACTTTGCTACAAAAGCTGGTGGGTATCTCACAGGATACTGCAGTGTGTGTAGCTTCTGTAATATCTGCAGCATCTGTTCTGTTTTCAGTTCTTTTAGACATCACCCCTTGGATAAAAAACAATTTATTTTTATTTTCTCATCAAGATTTTATATAACGTTCGTCTGCACAGCCTTTGACCTAAAAACTTGGCAAAGAAATGTTCTAGCTCAGTTTAATCAAAAACACTTTTTAAAACAGGAAAGTTTTTCTTAAATACACTACATAAACATGTCAGTCCTGGTCCAGGAGATGCATCCCAATTTAGCCCTCATACATTAAAACAACTTAAACAAATGAATAGATAACAGATTTTGTATTGTTTTCTTACCCATTTAAAGTTAAAAGCAACTGGCTGGCAACACAGAATTAGGGAATATGCTGCATGAAGCCTGAGCTGACTCTATTAATGAGCTGAAAATCCATAATCATGCTCCAGCCACAGGTGAGTTTCTGCTCTGGCTTCGATGTTTCCCCTCAGACCGCTGCAGGTTTGAAGCTGTTGCCTTCAGTTTAGTCCATCTGTTAATTTTGCTGCGTATTTATTTGTCCACAGATGAGTGGCGAGTGCCATTGTTTACATCTGCTTTGTTGTCCTCCCCTTTGTGTTTATGACACAAATCAAATCAGTATGAAAGAGGCCRACTGGTTGTGGTGTTGTTGCCCGTATCGCAGGCGTCAGCCCTTATGACACTTGCCCCGTGGCGCATCTTAGTGAAATCCAACAGCGAGCATCTGGAGCAGGTTTAGCCTCTGAATCCCAGAGTCCCTTTGATGAGGCTGGGAGCGTAATGGATCTGAATTCCCGTGATGTCCTGTGGGTGCCAGGGGCTGTTGAATAGTTGGCCGTTAGCCTAGCATCAGCAATGTGATTGGTGTTGTGATCTGGATGATGCAGTGCCTGTGTATTAATGGGAATAACACTCGGCTTAGCGTTTCTTTCCATGACCCCCAGCGTGAAAGACAGCTCATCGTGTCACTTCACTGAACTCCACACTTCAGCTATCAATTTACCACCAACAGTTTAGCACCAGCTTTTTATCGGTTAAGAATAGCAACATAAGGGGGGAAATTAGTCCTGACTGAGAAACTAATGTTGGGTATAAATTAGACAATTTAGTTCGTGCAGGAATCAAACAAAGGTATTTCTCAAAAGAGTGTTTTCGCACCTATTTTATGTAAATCAGTTCACAAGGCACTTGTTTAAAAARSAGCATTGGCTGAAATCCCAAAATACACACATGCAACTCCAATTTCAATGATGTTGGGATGATGTTTAAAGGGCCAATATTATGTGTTTCTCAGGCATATTTTTAAATACTATACCGTAATTAGTATATACCGGTATGTCACCTTTAGCTGTTATTAAAGGTATYATATCATGCTTTTAAATCCTTCTTTTTCACGTCTAAATCATTCACTTATGTCTATTTAAGATAAAACTGCAAAGCTTTGGTCTTAATTCCTCATTTTTGTTGCTCCACAGACTCTTTGCTTTCCTTGCTTTCCCCCTGTTCTGAGTTGCACCACAGAGCAAGCTGTTTTGGTGCGGTCTCTTTAAATACAAATGAGATACTTCACACGCCGCCCCCTCCAGGTTGCTGAAGCGTTCAACTCCACCCCGTTCAGCCATATTTGTWGTTTCATAGCAAAAAACAGTTAAATACCAACTAAAAATCGTTTTTAAGATAAGATAAGACAGAACTTTATTGATCCCACAGTCTGGAAATTTGCACATTACTGCAGCTTAATACAAGAGAGGCTGAGAAGAATAATGAAAGATTAATAAAAGATAACAAACAAAACCCCACAATATACACATGTGATATAYAGTGATGTACCAATGCACAAATACACATATACATAAACACATAATTATTTATATACATATATACACCGTAAAGTACAGTACAGAAATGAATGTATATGAAGGTGCATATTAGTGATGGCAGATGGCAAGAAAGTATAAGGATGTCAACAACAGTAGACTTGTCAATCCAGCATGTACGAGCCAGAGTCTGACCCAGTGCAAGACACTCAGAATGACAAACCTGCAGGACCACATCTTCAAACGAATGTGTCACAATGGTGCGTTATTTATTTACACACTCTATGTCCTTGCCCACATTGGGGAGCATAGCTAAACTAAAATACATGCATTTGAACTACTATTATATTATATAATTTACTTTTGTGATCAATAAAGTATTTTTTAATTGAACAACTACAATATACTCACACTCAATGTACAGATGTGAAATTATTTTAAATAAATTKATTTTTGTGCTTGACTGTTAGTTTGAAATGTACAAAAAGCAAATAAAATGTAATTGTTTTGATTTTTCATTACCAATTAGCCTATTAATTTCCATATGTCAAATCATAACTTAAATCATAATTAAATGATCAGTCACATTCTACTTTGGAACTGTAACTAATATTGTATGTCACAGGTCTGTGGGACAGCAAAGAACCTGGAACCCAAACGTCTAAACCAGATAAATTTCAAACGCCACAAGGCAGAGCATCATTTCAACTCTAACTCCAGGGCTTTAATGACAGAAGTACTCCCAAACACACCTCATCATCTTTCACACAAAGACTTCAGAGATGGTGTTAGCAAAGCACAAATTCAGCCACTTTTCCTTCTTCAGAAAACACTAATTGGAAAGTGACATGATGATGTACTGACAACATTGAATGTAAGAATTTATGTATTTTATTACTCCTTGATAAACAATAAAAAAGTGTCAAATTACATTTATGGTTTTGATAAAAATCATTTTTACCTAAACAGCAAAATTATATATGTTCAATAGCTTTTTCTGTATGTGGAATGCATTGCCTTCATGAAATATGTTAGCAACAGAAGATAAAAATGGGAGCAATCAAATCAAGTAAATTTATCACATACACAAAGTTCAACTTGCAGTGAAATGTTTTCATGACAAAAATTGAAGTTTAAAAGTACACAGAACACAGTAAAAATCCTGATTTTTTTTGTAGAATGAAATGTGACCCATCACATCGAAATGAGGATTAAGTCCAAAAGTGGTGTATGGAGAAATAGGCAAAAATAGTGTTTTGACTAAAATGTTAACAAAAATTGCATTTTGTCAAAATATAATGAATAAAAGCCTTATCAATGTATCAGTTGAATGAACTGTCTGAAATATAATCATAAAACAAAATTTTGAAGCACTATTTTGAACAGTAGCAAAAAAAAAAAACTGATTTTGAGGAAAAACGCCTTAAATTTTTAAGATTTTCCCTGTGAGCTAGCAAAGTGTCATGATTGGATTTAAAAGGAGCACCCATGAAAGGCTCAGTCAGAATGGGATGACATTTACCACTTTGTGAAAAACTGTGTGAGCTAATAGTCCAACAGTTTAAGAACATTTCTCAATATTCAATTGCAAGGAATTTAGGGATTTCATCATCTACAGTCCATAATATCAACAAAATATCAGAGAATCTGGAGAACACTCTGCAACTAAGCAGCAAGGCCAAAAACCAGCACTGACTGCTCGCGACCTTTGACCTCTGAGGCAGCACTGCATTAAAATTGACATCATTCTCTAACAGATATTAGCACATGGACTCAGGAAGACGTCAGAAAACCATTTTCAGTGAAGACTTTGTCGCTACATCTACAAGTGCAAGTTAAAACTTTACCATGCAAAACCTAAAACCAGGTAGATTTAGAGATGTACAGTTAAAGGTGATAAAACCATAAAACTAATATCATGGTGACTAAAATATCTTTTCTTCTCAGAAGATAGAGACCAAAACTAAGAAAATACATATGTATAAACAAAGCAAAGTTATACAATACCCCTTCCAWTGTTCCAACATTTCAAGCGTAAAGAAAAATAGGAATTGGCACCAATACTTGCAAATTCAAATTCTTTTATAAGTATAAAGCTGAATGTGTGCAACTCCACTGGCTTTATTGCCAGTTGAGGCATATTAGCTTTAAACCATTCACTTCCTGCATGCTTGGTGCAAAACGRATGTAATTCAGAGGGGGGTCTTTAAGCTTTCCTTCAGTATGGTACTCTATAATTCCATCATAATTCAAATTGCACCTGTTTTCAAGCTTTGCCCCCTTGTGTGTGATTTGCAATTCCAATAACAGAGCTTGAGCAGCTAGCTGCACACCATGAATTTTGATTCCGCTGGCATTTCTCTGCATATCTGTACATGGGAGGGTTAGCTCTTGCCATTAGCATTAGTGATTCTGACGGCATATAATGTGCAGGGGAGGGTTAGCTGTTAAGGCTGCRCTAGCCGGTGCCGCGTGTTGTGATTCCCGGGGTGTAGCCGGGGCCYRGGAGCCGTGCAGCATGTGGCGGATCGTCCCAGGTGGTGGGCTGTCAAGATGAGGATCAAAGAGCAGAGGAGTGCACCTCACACAAACATTTATACACAGATATTCCCCACAGTGTTTCACTTCCACCTGTTTAAGAGTCTGCACAGTTGCTGCAGTAAGCCATAGAGTGACACGTTTATCTTAAGAGTCTGTCTGCGTGCGGGCTTCCTGTTTAGACATAAACACTCCTGCATTGTAGCCTAGAAAGTGGTTTAAAAAGAAAGTGCTGCACACTGGCATAAATGCATCTTCCGTCAATTTGTGTGTCTCCTTTCTCGCAGCACAAACATTTACTTGAAGGCAGAGAGGGCTCAGAGCGAGGAGATTTGCTCTACTTGTGTTGTTGAAGAGGGACTCTCAAAAAACACACACCAGAGACACGCACACACCAACTCCGAGCGAGGCTAAGAAATCTATTAGAAGCTGGTGTGTGTGTGTGTGTGTGTGTGTGTGTGTGTGTGTGTGNACACCAGAGACACGCACACACCAACTCCGAGCGAGGCTAAGAAATCTATTAGAAGCTGGTGTGTGTGTGTGTGTGTGTGTGTGTGTGTGTGTGTGGCAGACAGAGTGAGACAAGCAGCGAGGACATGAAGAAGAAGGGCAGAGGGTGTGCAACAAAAAAAGGGGGGGGGGGAGAAGAAGAGAGCACATAGGTTGTGAGTGGAATAGAGAGCAGAGGAGGGAAATGCTGGTTCATAAATGCTTCATGGCTGCTGAATGGGGGCTTTTGACTGAGTGAAGATCCACGCCCTCCACCTGTCTCTGTCAACACATCCTGCCTCTAAACAACAGGCCGACCTTGTCTTTTATGCTGGAAACAGCAGAGGTGTTCAGGAGCTGAAGGGGGTAAATTCAGGCTTGTGCCTGGGTCTCAATTAGATGGTCTTCTAACCATTTACGACTGAGAAAAAGAAGCAAAAAGTTTTTGCCTGTAAGCTTCAAGTGTCCTTGAAGGACATCCTGGGTTGWCGATGGTGTGTGCTGGCTACATGGCTGAGAGTTGTGGCCTGAGCCATCAAACCAGCCCTGGAAGTGAGCTCTTTAAATTGGTCGTCGCCAACAATTCACAAATTTTTATGGCTTTTGACCCGGGCTGCATCATACTGTATAATATCATCTAAGTTAATTTTGGTGTACTTCTGAGTGATAAAACAGTGCCATCTTATGATATTAATGACAACACACAGAATAAAAATCCCTTGTTGATGCATGTGACRGCAGTGTATCAGAATTTGTAGGACATCACGCTAAAACCAGCAACAATTTGGACAGTCAAAAGACTTGTACGTTTTTTTATTGCAGTAAATAGTTGCTGTTACAGGTCCTTGAAGCAATAAATCCACAGTCATGATGCTTATTAAATAAAAAGTACAGTAGCTGTTTTTTATTTATACTAATAACTGCTGCAACCTTAAAGCAGGACTCAAAGTGCCTATGCATATCCTTCAAATACAAAAAGTCAAAGAAAACATMTTTTTATTAAGACACTTAGAATAATACATATATGTTTATTTTTTTTCACATAACTAGACTATTTACTTTTGAACTTGGCTCAAATTGAAACAGGAAGTGACATCAAAGGGGAACTCATAAACAAAGTGAACTCTCTGGTCTCTAAATCATTAAAGACACCTCAGATTCTTCTCTACAGTCTGTGTCATTAGCCACTGTAGCAATRCTCTGTTTACATTCAGATATTCTCMTTTGACATCACTTCCTGTTACTGCCCATGCAAATATCTCAGCAACTGTTCAKCATAGAGGCATGGATTTTTGCAATACAGTATGTAATTATGTCATCTTTAAAAAAAAAGGCATTCATATTTATTACACACAAAYTGATGACATGGGCACATTAAGGAGGAAATGCTTTGTGTTTTTCTCCATTATCATAAAATAAATTGATTAATTTTCTTCCTCATATCTGAGTTTAGGTTTTGGAAGTAACAAGCCCAGGAAATAAAACACTTCTCAACAACTCCTCTGAATTCGGCTGAGAAGAATCCAGAACCACTTCATTCGTTTCCGGCCAGGTGAAAATCGCGGGACTCATCTCATGTGTTGGTCAAAACAAAACTTTAGAAGCGGAGACAAAATGAATAAATGTAAACTCCAGGTAAGTGGCTAGAAAATGAGGAAACTCTGGCCTGGCTGCAGCCAGAGGGCAGTCGAGGAGGTGGAGGATTTTGTGGTGTTTGGAAAAATAAATATAGCGAAACCGGTTGATGTAAAAGCTTTGTGCTAATAGCTGTTTAGCTGCCGCGGGTGTGCGCACAGCCTGTTTGTCTTCRCTACTTTAGTTCTTGAAGAAAACATATAATACAATGCTCTTGTTTACWTGACTTGTTCCCAATGTCCTACAAACAAAAATAATTGAGAGCACAGGACTCTGCTACTGTTATTTTGTGGGCCAAAAGCTGAAAAGTTTGGGAACTACTGACCTAGAGGTTCAAACAGCATCAATAATCAGTTTTTTTTTATCAATTTGTAGCTAAAATTCAGTTTCTTGTGATTTCTCCCTGCCATGGACTTGCAACATGTCCAGGGTGGACCCTGTCTCTTGCACAGTGACGGCTGTAGATAGGCACCAGCACCTCCTATGACCCTGCCTAGAAATGCAGGTAATAAAAATGCACAGCTGAACGTTTGTTTCTTAACTATTACAAAAGATAAATCTTGTCAGCAAACATTTTTAATTTGCATTCATTTTTGAAATCACTTGCTGTTTCACAACCCACAATGGGGTCCTAATCACAATTTTTATAACCACTGGTCTATACAAAAAGGCCAAAGCAAGACCAGGAATAAWATTATTACATTTCTCTTCCTTCTCAAACCTCTTATTTTAATTTTTTCTGTGTCAAAATATCCAAAGATGTATAATCATGTCCTAACTATGTATGTATCTCTATCAAACAAATACATTTTTTGTGTTTTATGTCCTATGTCTTGTACTGGATGTGTGCCTTTCCTTAAGGCATTTTTTGAACAATTAGGTCATTTTGGTATATTTTTAGGATAATTCATAATTCAAAAGTTAACATACCAGTATCGTCTGCTACCCAGTGGGTCATCTAAGAAGGCAGCAGCTAATCTGCCTTAAAAACTTAAATGAACTGGAGTTTAAGAATCTTATGTTTGACTGCTGTCTTTGATTTGATTTGATTTATTGATTTAACAGGAAAAGATTATTAAAAATCAAGCCTGACTCAGCGTAATTGCTGTTTTACAGCAGGTTCCTGTTCTGCAGCACATAAAACACTCAGAATTACAGCATCACAATCACATCATTATTATTACACCATAGACACAAAGACAAACAAGCATACCAAATTTCAAAAAGGCAGCATTTGCAAAATCGGATGTCTAAATATAAGCCCAACAAAAAGTGTCCAGCAGATGGCAGACAAGATTCTTCTTGAAGGGCTGTAGTTTTGAAATGGACTTTATGTTTTGAGGAATGTCATTCCATGCTTTAGTATAAACATAGAAGAAAGACCTCTGGCCGTAACAGTTTTTAAAAGTTGGTAATGTCAGTTGTCCTTTTGTAACAGATCTAGTTGAATGACCACTTCCAGAATTTGATTTGGGCAACAACTAGGGTACAGTTCTGTTTGGTTGCAGGTGCTTTATGGGTTCTCCTTGTAGACAGCTGGTACAGAGCTTCATCACAAAACAATACAATTTGTTTTTGTACTGCTCCCTTTTGCGGGAGTCGCCACAGCAAGCAGCAATGTGTTGGCAATTACACTTTGTCCTACCTTGCACAACCTGGGCTCAAACCCACGGCCTCAGTGTTACAAGACCTGACTACCAGACTGTTGCCTCCAACAAAATGCCAAAATATTTAGACAACAAAAGGTCTAATATTCATTTTGAGAAAGAAAGGTTAATCAACTTCTTTAATGCTCTCAAAATTATTAAAAAGTCCCAAATTTAACATCTACATAAGGGTCCCAGTGATGTGGCAACCCTGCTGGACTGCAGTGTAAAGTAAATGCACAGAAAATCAAGGATTTACAAAACAAACTCACTAAGGTCCCCTTCTGCAAGTCTCAGCAGACTTGGCYTTTATCGACACCTTCACAGGTGGAGCCACTGAGGAGGATAAAGCCAAAATACTAGGCAAAACCYCTCACACTGCATCAGAAACACTGAAGTCCTGCACACAAACTTTATTTCTTAACCTCAGAAGACAAATCATGCATGCAGTCTGCAAACCTGACAAAMGTGTGTGCAAATGGTCCCCATTTTTCTTCTCCTCAGCTGATTTTGTTTTACATATAGTTGCTTTTCTTACTCTGATGAGAAGTTACATTTCTGTATTCAGATGTCGACTTAAAATTTCACAGTGCAATGCCCCTTCTGAGCACAAATGGCAGCTTTATGGTCAGATAATCTTGTTCAGGGTATGCTATCTGCTGTGCAAATCAAAAGAAAAGTACCCAACACCAGAAGCAAAAGCAGCAGAATTGAGTCGAGCTGTGTCAGGCAGTATRGAGAGAGAGAAAGACAGGAAAATAGTACATGTCTAAAGTATTTTGCTCTGAGAGGACAAAACCTTAAGGCTTTTGTGAGAGTGTGCTCAACATCAAAAGCAGCACTGGATTCTGACAGGAAGATGGAAATGCCCGAGCAGCCAATCGGGACATTTTGTGGGTCGTTTCACGTCTAGGCTGGTGTTCCCATCAAATAATGTACTTTTTTTATTCTTAAGTGCCAACTTTTTTTCCCCTCTTTGTTCACGACAAAAGACCCACATATGGCTTTGATGACTGTTAAGCTTGAGTGTTCCAAGAACAGCTTTCAAGCCTAAAACTCCCCAGTGATCAATAAGAACTGAAGAAGTTTCGAAGGTGAAACGGCTTCAAGAACCAAGAAAGTCCGGCTCTGTTCAAGTACTTAGGATTAGCCATGACCTGGGTGACCAGTTTGTTCCAAGCATACTTTTTTCCAAAGTTCTTCAATATTTTTGTGCAGCCACCATGGAGACTTTCCTGAAACTTTTCAGAAAAAACACTGGTGCGATTTTTGCCAAAACTTGTCAGACGGGCATCTGTACAGACACAAAATGTGTCCCTGTTAAACATGGTAGTCAMTGTTTATCTTTAGTTAACCCTCCTGTTAATAAGCCAGCTTGGGTCAAGAAGACCCAAGGAAGTATACCTGGTCAAAAAGACCCACAAAAAATGCTGTCTTGACTGAAAAAGCCCAGGATSTAGCCCGTCGATGCAGGGCAGGTCAGGACAAGTCACAAAAGGAAGATGATAATTCCCTTCCCAGGAGGGAATGGACCTGACCACGCTCACCCTAATGTGGGACCCTTCACGTCCTCAGATTAGGTCACCAGACTTGAGGACCATGTGAGGATTAAACCTGTATGATGTGAACATACTTTGAACATTCTAATTCCACCGAATATATA
>NW_013952751.1:268120-295156 GCF_001266775.1 Austrofundulus limnaeus | reverse complement strand
GTGTGTGTGTGTGTGTGTGTGTGTGTGTGTGTGTGTGTGTGTGTGTGTGTGTGTGTATGCAAAACCCAAAGTAACAACATTTTTATGCAATAGGTTAATTTTACGTGATGTCATAATGCAATACAGCAGAGTGTGAAATGCTGATGGAGGGCAGGAAGGACCTGCTGTTTGAACAAACGCCCATGTTTTATGGAGTTTACGACTGCTCCAATCATTCTGTAAAAAAATCTTTAAATTGGAAGCCCGAATAATATGCAGGAACCCGATTAAGTTCTCATTTAAATGTTTATTCTTTTAGATCAAAAAGACTCAATTTCACTCCAAGCCTGTCTGTGGCTTTGAGTCTAAACACACACGACCGTGAATCGTATGTTCAATTTAGTTAATCAGCCACAAAATATCAAATAGTTCTACCTGAGAAAAGGGTTATTATCGAGTACCAAAGATTGTCATAAACAGAGGTGAGAAATGTAGAAAGCTCGCAGAAGTAGATTTTTAACCTACGTCTGAGGTTGGGTGGAGCAGTGTCTGCTAATGTCAGTGTCTGCAGTGACCACTCCATCAGAGGTATGATAGCTGCTCAYTTGTTTTTTGTGGCTTTGTTCATATAGCATCAGGTTGTTGTAAAATTCTCATTTACTTAACGATTATTAAGTTAACGATAGTCCAATATAAACTTTATCTGGACTTTTTTAGGCTGCACTAGCGTATGCATTGTTAGGTACATTTGTTGATGTTAGCCTCTACTGCTAACGTCTAAACATATAAAACAACATAAGAACAAACACTTGATAATCATCATGGAGTCGTTTGGTACTGAGGTTGTGGACCCATCCGCTGATAAAAAAAAAGGCTTTCATCTGTTGTTTGGTGCTGTAAGACGTCTGAAGGACCAGATAATTGGTGATGCTGAAGGCCTCGATTGCCTGCAAATCTCCAAGTTCTGTTGATCAAATAGGCGATACTGCAACGTAATGCAACTTTTATTACTTTAGCTATCTAATTAAAGATGACTTATGTTGATAATAAAAATGGTGTAAGTAAAAACTATTGCAAAGTTTTTCTACATTTCTACATCCCAAAAACAACAGTTTAAGAAGTTTTATATATCTAAAGAAGACTTTATAATCCAGTTAGTCTAAGAACAGCTCTCCCTTTCAAACTGATTTATTAGAGTAATATTTGCAGGTTTCAGGGAATAAAATTATCCTACATTCTTAGTGTGGGAAATTTACATAATTTCTTAATGCTAAAACRTGGTCAAATCATCTTTCCTGCCTTATTAAAGCTCCAGGTTAGCGTTTGTTGTCTGTGCTTGAATCAGCAGAGTGAAGCTGTTGAGTAAAAAGAGGCTAAGCCCTGCAGTCCAGCAGAATGTGAGTACAGTTATTTCAAGTTAAAAAAAGGCAGGTTGTGGGGGGTTTATCACAGAGCTTCACCCCAAGCCCTTCCACCTGAGGCAGGGTACTTACACCGAGTCACTTTTTCTCCCTCTATAACTCCAGTTCCTTTTGACCCCCGGGGTTCCACTCAACTGCTGACCCACATTAACTACAGCAATTACTGCTCACACGAGCCTCTGGGTGGCATGGGATCTATCCTCCATCATTTTGCTATCCCACCCCACCCAATCTACTCAATGATCCCTTTCTACTCTCTGTGCAGCTTCAAAAATGCCCCTAATGTCTATAATTTATGTGTGTCAAAGAGATGTGGAGTGACAGCGTAGATGGGCAGAGGATGATGATGGAGAGTGCATTCAGATTTCGACAGCGCAGTAAAGAAACATTTTACCAGTGGAGAAACAGTGAGAGGATGAGTGCATGGCTTCAGACAATGCAGCGTCTCCGCTGGCTGAGGTTCTAATCCTGTTAACGTRGGACTCGGTCCAGCTCACGGGCACTTCACAAATCTACACAATCCGCTGGTTATTTTGGTGGAAGAGCACCAACGTCACCCTCGTCCAAAATCATCCCACACTTTCCCTCTTGGTGCAAGAACAACACGAGCGCTTCCTGGAAACCAGAGCCAAAATCTGAACGACCTGAAACGCTCCAAGAAGGTGGGGGCGGTGGCGGGCAGTCCAGCTCTGCGTCTTTGCTTTATAACCAAGCAACTCTTTGTGTCRCCGAGGCATGCAAAGGAATAAACAGAGAAAATAAGGCAAAGATGAGCTGAAAATCCACTCGCACACAAAAGCTCCCATTAAATTCCACCTGCAGCTGCTCTCTAATTGGGCCTGGCTAGCCGACTGAAAAAGCTAACGTCTAGTTAAGGCAATATAATTGGCCGCTCTGGTTTAGGAAAGAATGAAATAAATCAGTCCCCCGTCTCAGGTCGGCCCCGTCTCAACTGAATCCATTAGAGCAGATAATTGTTTTGGACGRAGGAGCGTTCACTCAGCGTTGCCATAGCTGAGCAAGAGGAGACAGTTGGCGTGCAGAGAGGATGTCTGCCGTTGGACGGGTAGTCAGTYTATAAACGCAGCATCAGAGTAACCCAGGCAGAGAGATTTTGATCTGAGCACTGATCAGAAATCAGAGGCTGAAATCTGCCTGCATGTGTTTATCTGCAGGCTCAGAATTATCCCCTCGATATTCACTGGACCAGTGTTTCATCTGTTTATAGCCAATCAAGATGGCATGTCCAGTTAAAAGCAATCACAKATCTATTTTAGGTTTCTCGAAAAAGAATCCTCTATCATTAAACTGATTGACCCTTTGTTTTTATGATGAAAAGTCAAAATCTTGCAGAGGATATAAACAACCCTAGTTGGGTCTGTATTGAGGTAATTTCAAGTACTTATGGTTCTAAAACAAAATCGTTTTTTTTTTACAGCGTACAAGTTTTAAAATATCATCTACTGTGCCTAATGAAATATGTRTTAACCTATGCAAGTGTGTCCCGTAAACCAGGGGTCATCAACAACATTTGMTCATTGTCTAAGCTGTCATGACAGACGTATGAACAATTAGATAAGTTCAAAGACATACAGGGCTCAATTTGGGCATAAAAGTGACATTTTTGTAGACGTCTAAATCACGTTGTAGATGCTGAGAAGATTCAAGCTGAAATTGCAAACCATAATGCYTGATTCACAATCGGTGGTTGATTTTCAAAAGCTGAAAGATCACAAACGGTGCGTGTACAAGCATAAGGAAAGGCAACACACTACGCACAGATTTCACTCACCAACATTCAGATGTCAGATGGGAAATCTCGCAAAACCTCTCCATCAAACTTGAGTTCAGAGGAAATAAACGTGGCAGACGAGGAAGAAGCAATGGCGATAGGTGGACTATTTTCAACAGAGACAAAATAAAACAAAACGACGTCTTCGATGTTCACCGGATGTTGTCTTCTGTGTTTTGGATTCGCCTCTGTGTTTCTGTCACTTCTCTTTTTGATTGGCTACTGTTGTTTCAACAGGCTGCGAGCTCGTTTGTTCTCAGGGAACACCACACACACTTGGTATTGGGTCAAAACAATCCAACATGTTGAATATCCCCAATTTACCATCAGAGTGGTCCCAACATACTTCTGCGTCGACTAGATCACTCTTAACACATCACATGGCAGGAATACCTCATAAGAGCCATTACAATTATCTGGGCATCCTTCAGATTGTCAGATGGACTAAACTGGGCAAAAGGTCGGCACARTTATCTTTCCGTGTGAACCAGGCACAAGTAAGTGTGGACTATGGGATCAAACGTCAGGATATGACTGGCTAAGGCACTAACATTATAAACCCTTTTCCRTGTAGGCTACATAAAATTGTGCATCATTTATTATAAATCACTGCTGAAGACAACCCTCTAAACACAAAATGTAAGAAACAGTCCAAATTKTATCTCAGTCCTCAATAATGAAATCTAAATGATTTCCCTAATGGTGAAGACAACACTGTTAGTCTGTCCCTTCCAAACTTTCAAATCACAGTTGTAAAAAATGACACATAATTATTTTATCAAAGATGAAACATRGTCTGTACCAGGATTTAGTCACAACAGATTTAAACTCATTCTTGTTATAGATCATAGTCTGATTTAAAATAAGCACTCCCATAAGGACAGTGATATTCATGGTTATAGCAGAGATACTAAACACTCTGGCATGCACACKTCACTGACTTTATAGCTATTTTATAATGCCACCTCACTACCTCCTCTGCACCTGTAATAATGTCTGCAACCCCTCAAGGGCTTTGTCAGCTGAACATGTTATTTTAAGGCACTTGATGACATGACTGATGTTGTCTTTCTTCTTGGGATAAAAGTCCCCCTTTAGAAGTGCCAGGAGGAGTATTATTTGACAGAACATGCTCGCTCCTATTTCTGGGCTGTGTGTTCAGCTTAGTTTACCAACTGTTTGCAGTAACAGAGGCTTAAAAAGTGAGAAATTCTGACAATTCGGTCCTGGTCTGTAATTTCAGCCTGATATCACGGTAAAACATCAAACAGACATGAGATAAAAATGACTGTATTCACAGTGACAGACACTTTGATGTTGTAAAATGGATTTGACTCATACTTTTTTGTGCCACACATCTGTAAGGTAAAGTATGAGTGGTGTTGCAGAGGTTAAGGCAAGTTTGTTTCACTGTGTAAGGCCCTTAACCTTCCTGGGCAGCCGTCTGCTCCACATGCGTGGGCTGCAKTTGCTCGGTGGTACAGTAGGTGGTTTTGTTAGGAAGGGCATCCAATGTACAACTTGAAAATCTCCATTCGAGTTTGTTCACTGTGGCAACCCCTGAAGAACGGAGCAGCCTGATGAAAAAAAAATTGACTCCAACTAGATACCAKTCAATGCCTCCTAGTGGTTTGACTGCCAAAACGTAATCAATAAGCCAATAGTAAAAACTTTTCATAGATGATAAAAAAAGTTATGTTACCATTCTCCCACCAGCTTTCAGTCCCGGAAATTGAGGTGAAGTTTTGGCTACAAACGCCAATGAAAAGTTCGGGATCAGTGCACCTAAAACTTTTTCAACCAAAACAAACATTACCTTTATTTCAATATATATAACTCACTTGAGAAAAAACATCTAAGCTTATTCTCCAGCTAGTGTGGTCTGAAGTCGAAGGTGAAATTCAAACTACATTYTCACTCGATTAGGTTCAGAAAAAGATTAGATTTTTAAATCCTTTAACTATTTCAGCTCAGCCCAAAGAAACATGGAAGTTGTTTGACAYAACCCTCAAACATTTTTAAAGCAATCTATATGCTAATTTCTCCAAATAACCTATTCTGGATTCAGAGAWGAAGTTCTGGCAACAAAACCTTCTTGGTTAAGTTTAGGTTTAAAACAGACCTAAACCTTTGAACTAAAACAAACAGTGATGCTGAAGTAAAAAAAAAAAAAACTTTACATTCATGAAGTAGCATCTATACTCGACACTCCAGTAAGTYTAGAATTGGCAAAGTTCTGGCAACAAATCTAATTGGTTAGGTTTAGAAAAGGAAATGTTCACATTACCTAAATTTTAACAAACTAAGATTGATTGTTTTTACTGACTTTGTACACATGCACACTGCAATTCTTAAATTCTTAAATTCCTACTTTTTGTTGAAGTAGGATTTTTTGCGTAGTTGCTCGTATTATATTTTAAATATGGCCACCATCTGACTTCAATGTAAACTGTCCACAGCCCTGAAGTGACCTGTGCAGAAAATAATGTTTYACATACACTGTTTGGCCAAAACAAAACAAAACAAAAAAATCGCCAACTGGATTTAACAATGCAAACAGGTACAAGCCACTTATTGCATAATTACTGCACGGGCAATTATCTTTCAGCTGGYAACAAGTTATTTAACCCCAACTGGTGCAATGAGTTGCCCTGTGATGGACTTGCAACCTGTCCAGGGTGTATCCCACCCCTCGCACTCTGACTGCTGGATATGGGCACCAGTGATGGATGGATGGATGGATGGATGGATGGATGGTGCAATGAGGTGCTTCTTATTTCTTCAACAACCATGTTGAAAGATGCATCTTGTGGTCGTGGAAAATATATCAGTCTGTTTGAGAAGGCTCAAATCTTTGGCATCAAGCAGWGAAAACATCTAAGGAGATTGCAGAAACTACTACAAGTAGAACTGTCTAACACATTATTAAAAACTGGTAGGCTAGTGGACCCATCATCAAGGATGCACCCACCATGCCTAGTGCTTACTATACAAGCCTGTAAGGGCAGGGATATGATCTGGGGTTGCTGCAGTTGGTCAGATTTAGGAAGCTTATTGAAACAATGCCAGAGTGAATCATGTCATAATCAAMACTAAAGGAGATCCAATGAAATATTAGAGTGTGTTTTTTGGTGGCAACTTTTTTTGGACAGGCAGTGAATACAGTAACACATGGTGTTTACTGAAGTTAATACAGGCGCTACAAATGCTGGCATGYTTGCACCAAAATGAAGAAAATCTGAGCCGATTTATTGGTGCACCCCTAATTTGTACAATCAAAGCTTAAGAGACAAGCTTGTTTCATCCAGTGACTACAGTCAATCTTGTGCTTCCCACCTGCTCTGGTGAAGAATTACATTTATGGGAGCAACTCACTAAAAATATAGGAAACAAACAAACTGAAGTATCGATCCCATAGCCCTAATGGGTCAGTGTATCTTTTGGTCATTGGATTTTCATTTTGGAAACGGGTATTGAAAAATAAGAAATGAGTAGTTATTTGATTTTTGTTTTTAAAATATAGAAATTAAAATTAARATACAAAGCATTTCTCATTCTTTGTGTCAAAAAGAAATGAACAAAATTTTTAAAATGACTTGAGTTTCATTTTCTGTTTCAGATAGCAAAAAAGGAAAGTTACTTTAAAACAGAAACAAAAATGTCTTGTTTGTTCATATACCATGACAGGTCGTGGCAGCTTACTCTATCCCTAAAATAATCTGTTTTACMACCAGAACTGCTTGCAATATCAAAGTTATTCAATAAACATCACATTACAAGTAAAAAAACATTGATACTGACTTCGGTATCGAATATATTTGCCAAGTATTTATTTGGTATCAGATCGATATCAAAGTCGTAGTACCACCCACCCTTCGCTGAAAGGCACACTCCGACCATAAGAACTAACAACTGTTAGTACAACTGTACAATGAACTAATAGAATGAAAGTTCTTATTTTGCTTTTTATTGAGAGAAATGGAGGTGAAGTAGAGGCAGTAGCCGACATGTATCCAGTAAAAGAGATTTATTTGACCAAAAACTACACAAAGTTTCTCTGCAAAGCCTTCGGTCACAGAGCAACGGTCATCAAACAACTCATTTATGGACACTTCTCTGTGTTTCAGCCTTTTATTTACAGAAATTTGTGTTTTATTATGCAGAGCTGACAGGCGAGCGCCTGTCTGGTGGGAGAATAGATAGTCGTAAAATTACAAACAAGCCTTTTTTTCGTTTCTGTTTTAAAGTTATTTATTTATTAAAGTATATTAAAATTTTCGTTTATCCCTTTTTGACACTAAGAATGAGAAATGCTTTGTATCTTAATTTTAATTTCAGTATTTTAAAAGAAAAATCAAATAACCACTCGTTTCTTGTTTTTTAAATACCCGTTTCTAAAATGAAAATCCAATGACCCAAAGATACACTGACCGACCCCCTAATACTGACCAAATACAAATGTTAGTATTGGTAATGAAGTGCACACCCCGACTTGAGACTGCTTGTTGACACGATCTGAGTAAGTAACTTTTTTATATAGCACCTTTCACAGTCAAATTGCCACAAGGTACTTCACAACAACAACAAAWAGCATAAATCACATTTACAAATGATAAGAAAACAACAATAAAATATAAAAGACAACATAAAACTCATACAAACATGTGTTAAGATTTTCGGTCAGGAATGAACCTATGATGCAGGCAGTGCAAAGCTCCAAAAAACAAAGAATTTATTTAAACAAAAAGGTGCTGACTAGGCAGCTCAAAAACCTCTGAGAGATGTGCAAGACAGGACAAGGCACAATACTGAATACAACCAAACATTACCAAACAATGACTCGACAGGGAAGTGAAGACAAGAGACAGAATATAAAGGTGAGACTAATGAGCACAAACAGGGAACACCTGGGGGAGAAACATGAGGATCAGGTGTGAGTGGGCGGGGCTGGAGCAAAGGCAAACAGGAGGAAGAAAACAGAKGAACAGGACAGAAAAATCAGAATAAAGTCAAAATAAAAACATGAACCCAGATGAAACATAACAACACGTTAAAAGCCTGTTTGAAAAAAGTAAGTTTTAAGCTGCTTTTTAAAATGTGCATTTGAATAAATACGTGTGTTAGTGTCCTGGGTCAAATTTGGGGGAAAACAGATCGGTGATATTTAAACTATCAACAAAAAATATAAATAAAATAACATGGGTCACACATGGGCAGATATATATAGTTCACATGAGATTTTCTGATGCAACACCTAAAGATCATGGAGGTTAGGTTGAAAAATATGACCAGGATTATTAATCTGGAGACAAATAGTCAGTACAGTCCTGCAAGATTTTATACAGTTTTAAAGTTTTACTTGTTGATTTGAGAAACCAAATATATTTGGTTAGAATTTACTTTGATATATTTAAAGCAGAAGTACTATATTGCATTTATGCAGCACTTTTTAGTTTAATTTATTCAGTTCCATCAATCAGCAGCTGAACATTTATTCTGACAGAACATATAAGTTAAAAACTTTCAGCAGCTGCGTTTCCATTGCAAATGTGCGCATAACTTTGTCRATATTCTGTTAATGTCGAAAAATACAGTTTTGCAACTKCGGTGTTYCCATTAAGTAAGAAATGCTATTAAAGTCATGCGTGAATACGTTTGTTCTCATGATAAGTCATTACAAACATGGCGGCAATGGATGTAAACACATGCGAATTGCTACCACAACACTAGYGCTCATCATCAGCCATCAGAGGAGACGTGGGCGTCTTATCGAGGCTTTCGAGTGACAAGCCCCTTATACTTGGGAGCGGCTATGTATGCGGTGTTTTTGGGAAATTGTAGTCAGAGAGTTTACTCCTTTATTTTACAACTTTAGTAATTTTACTACTACTTCTACTTCCTTTTGTCTTCTTCGTCGTCGTCTTTTTTCGCCAGTAGATCACGTGACTCCCGTGAGGCGAAAAAAGTGTTTCCATTGCAGTTTTGCGAAATGCACCAATTTCGATACGGCCGAAAAACCACCTCATCCTAGCCCAAAAACATTTTGTCGAAAAATGTGTTTTTTCCGAAACTGACGTGTTTCCATTGAGCAAATTTATTTTCGAACTTCTGATGTGTGCATTTTCATAGTCACTGGAAACGTAGTTACTTTTAAATAAACTGAAACAATTCCCAAGCCCTTCTTTTCATTATTTTGTTTCCTGTAGGACAGATTGACAGCCTCACTTTTTTTAAAGCTCTTCTCCTTTACATAATAAAGCTTGTAAATTTTCCATTCAGTCTAAGTAGCAAATAATTAGCAGCCCTTATGGCTGACTTTTTTTTATTGTTTTGAATTATTTCCAGGTCATGTTGTGCATGCACTAAGAATTTGGTGCAGAATAGAGGCACTTAATGAAGACATTAAACTTATTGTGTGTGTCTCWGCGGCTCATGTGGGCTATGCTGTATCATTAAGATAAATGACATATCACATCTCCTGCCAAAACACAGACACAGACACACACACACACACACACTGGAACAAACCCGTCATGGAGCTTACGGTTGTGTTTTAGCAAGAGGACCATTTTCTGTTTACCCCTCTGGCTCTCCTTGTCTCATTCTCTCTTTATCTCCCTCTGTATCTCTGTCTCTCTCTCAGCACAAAATGGCAAATTGCTCCATTTCTCACTCACTATCTTCCTCTCCTGCTCATCCAGTCATCTGGTTATTAACTCCGAACACATTAAACCAACACAAGTGCCACGATAGTCCCCAGACTGTCCTCGTCAGCATAAATGTACACACATACATGGTCTCAATGCACAAACCTGGGTCAAACGGACWCTACAAACAACTTTCGGCAAAAGAGGTGCAACTGCTTTGGGACCAAACACCAAAAAAACAGAATATTTACACAAGTTAATTAAACAATGTTGTGCGATTGGTTACTTTTAGGATTCCAGTCAATGGAAACAGGCCTAAAGARATCATTTAAAGTATTCCCAATATGAATATCTGGGAGATGATCTGATATTTGAAAGGACAACATTTATATATGCCCAAAAAAAAAAAAAGAGTTAAGACCATGACATGTTTGCTGAAGGAATTTTATTTTTGTCAGACTGGAGCAGCTTCTCAGATAGCACTTCAGACCGTCATGCGACACCAGATGATGATGATGATGATGATGATGATAAGACCGGAGGATTACACTGATCCACAGTTATCCACTCGCTGGTTTGACGTGCAAAACTGCAGTTTAGCCAAAGCTCCAAGGGAGCATTACGATTAGGTCCTATCTTCAGAGTTAATTTATTCCTGGTTGTTCACAACGTTTGTCCAACTGATTTCTAGTTGCATTTTGCAGCTCAGAACTGTTGGTTGAGTAAAAAAAGAAAACAGGTTTACAGGCAGAGAGACTCGTTAAAATCAGTCAGCTGAAGACAGTGAATAAAGTGTAAAAATCACGATGGTTAGGGACATAAAATTTGAACTTTTGATCAGGTTAGTCTTTAACAAGTAATTTGTGTTTATTAGTTTCAAGAAGACATGAGTAAACTGAGCAACAACAAGACAGTTATGTCTTTACTGATTCTAAATGCCAATGGTTCACATTAAAACAACAAAAAAAGGAGAAGTTTTTAGCATAATGGCTCTTTTTCTAGGGCCAACAGGAACAAGATTTATTCAATGTAGAAACAGATTCAATCATTATTTCTTGGCTAAAGCTCAACCATTTTGCCCTCTAACTAGGGGTGTCCCAATACCAGTTTTTCTCAAATCGAGTACCGATACTGAGTACTTACTGATTTAGAACTTAAACTTTACACGATTATAAAAACACATTTGTTTTACTTAGAACCTGATTAATATTTGATGTTTTTTCGGAGCGACTGCAGTCTGAACGATCCTGTCGCACTTTATCCAACTTTTGCGTCAGTGAGGTAGGGCAGAGTGGATCAGTCCAGGTAATAATAATGACACTAATAGTCGAGTCATGTGCTTTAAATCTTGTAAGTCTRCATGTTTTCAGCTACAGAACARAAGTCCAGTTGCTTTGTCTTTTTTAATTTAATTTTCCATGTCCTGGATGACTGAGAATCCACAGAAACATTTGATAGCAACGTTGTCGGACCGTATTGATAGTTACGTTATYATTGTCACCACTTTTTATCTTTAGTGTTTTAGTCTGAAATCGTTACAAATCTTCACTGAACAGTTTTTAATGGATGACTTTGATGTGAGAGTCAATATGRCTAAACATATTTACCTCCATCTCAGCAGGAAAGATAATATCTGTATGTTTAGGGTACATTTAGCTGAACACAAACAAATTAAAGTAGAAGGTTATTGCATGAACTCTGTCATTGTTTCCCTCTCTGACAAAATTTCATCCTCTGCGCAGAAAACTGAAGCAACAAAAACTTAAGAAGAAACGAATCAAACTTAAGATGTAGAAAATAATAATAATAAAAGTTATAATTTGTTTGTTTTGTAGCTCTCCAAACATGCTTCAGCTTTTAAAAAAAAACTACCCTGACTGGTTTTATATTTTCTTTCTTTTACATCCGTCTCCTCTGAACTGCAGGCTGGATTTATCGTTGCTGTAGACAGGTGCAAGCGTTGCCCTGATAGGTGGGACACAATTTGCAAACTCGCAGCTTCAGGAATGCTAAACGGCACAAAGTGCGGGATTAGATGTTTTTGTACTTGACTGTTTAGTAGTTATTTATATCAATTTTTTATAAATAGATCCTAAAAGACAAAAAAAATGTTCTAGATATTGTAAAAATGTGTTTAAATTATGCTATATTTTTTTTAAAAAAAGAGCAGCTAAAATAAAAAGCATTCCAGTTTCACCCAGAAAAGCAGATTCTTTATGTGTGGATCAAAGCTTTGGAATATTTGGTACATTTGAGTAAAAATAACTTGTTTTTGAGAAAGCTTTCTTTTCCTCAGATTACATCCAGCAGACTAACTTATCAAAGCTCAAACAGGATTTATCTTGTTTTTCTGTTTAGGCTCATAAATTCTCTGTGAGAAATTAATGTCGAATTTATCTTGTACTTTCAGAATTTCTGCAGTCAATTAATGCTTATCGTGTTGTGCTCTTCTTCATCTCTTTTGTTGTCGATGTGCTTTTTTTGGGGGATTTACTGAAAAGACAGCTAATGAGGATGCAAACATAACTGAGGAGGAAACAAGTTGCAATTTCTCTTACAGCAGCAGCCGTTAAAACTTCTTAGTCTCGGTGCGACTAACGAGCTTGCTAGAGTCCAAATTGCTTCTTTACGGAGAAAAAAAAAGGAAAAAAAAGCATCTCCGGGTCAGCGCAAGGGCACCCGAGTGGGCTCATTTTCTCCCCGAATGGCCGAGAAGTTTTTCAAACAATGCCGAGGCTAATTTAAAACAAACACTCGGGAGGCAGGAGAGGCCACCGTTTTCCCTGACGCTGGTGAAATTTCAGCAGCGGAGCCGGGCGAGGGGGCTGAAGCGCAGAGCAGGGTGCAGACAGCTTACCTAACTATGAGAAAAACAACAATGCTCAAAGCGGGTGCATAACAAGGCCTGCAATCAAATGCTACATTTCCTCTCAAAACACTCCAACTCACAGTGCAGATGACAAAAAAAAAAAAAAAAAAAAAAAAAAAAACAGCACGTAAAAGAGAAAAAACGGAGGCATACGGAGAAGGACTGTCATTTGGAGCAGAAAAATGAAAGGCATGATAGGTGGCCGTGTTCCTTTTACCCAAACGATGAGTGATGCTCTTGACTCATCAGCCATGAAAACAACTCATTTCAAGGGTAGTGAAGATGGAGCGGGAGATATAAGGGGAGACTGATGGACAGGGAGGGGAGGGGTGAGAGTTGTCCCTTTATGAGCCCTCAAAAACAGCAGAGGAGTAAGGAGGAGGAGACTCCTGAGGAGGGGAGGAGCCAACTCCAGGCTACAAACACACAAACACAAAGAGCATGACACATTTTCTGTTTGGAGGCACAAACGACTTGATTTGATTCTTGGAAGAAGTCTGTCTTCAGGCTCTTTGATGCTCATATGACTCACAATCAGAGGAAATCCAGAAATTAAAAAAAACAAACAAAATCAAAACAAAAGCAAGGGGGCGATTAAGGCGAAGGTTCAGAAATGTGGTGGTCTTTCAGCGTCAAAAGATGTTCCCCCCATTCTGCCAAAATCTGATTAAATGAAACAAGTGGATTATAAAAATAAAGATGAAATGGTGAACAATGATGATGAGTCCAATTTTGGGGTTTTAATAATACATCAAAGATAAAGCAGACAAAGATGTTTGAGAAATATTGGTTAAAACCACAGTTCCTGTTCTACAACCCAAAAAGTAAAAAAAAAAAACATAAATAAATAAATTTAACATACTGCAGTCAGTGTAAGTAAGTAAGTAAGTAAGTAAGTAAGTAAGTAAGTAAGTAAGTAAGTAAGTAAGTAAGTAAGTAAGTAAGTAAGTAAGTAAGTAAGTAAAAGTTTATTCATATAGCGCCTTTCACAGAAAAGGATTTCACAAGGTGCTGTACATWCATTATCAGAAAGAGAAAGCAAAAATCAAAAGAAAGCAAAAATAACACATTAACTGTACAAAGTATACATTCAATACATTCAATATTTAAAACAAGAACAAAATGAGTTCAATTTATCTCTCACCCTTATAGGTGGAGGGGATGGATACTAGATCTGAATAATACAAATTATTGTTAGTCAGGGCCAGGGATGGGTACCGAATTCGATACGTTTTGATGTACAGACCGAATTCTGTYAGTACTACWGAGTATCTATTCACGTAACATCAAACACTACCATGTTCCGGTACCTAAACGCACCATTGCAAGCGGTTTGGCGTAAGAGTGGTGAGTTCTCCATGCTAGTCATGAACGCAGCATCATGCAAAAGCGTAATGACATCAGCAGCAGCAGCCGCTGGTTCAGACAGTAAACAGGCAGAGCTCGGTCTGAACGTAGCTTGAAAGCCTCGCAGCTCCTGGAGTAAAACTCGCCGAACAGAACGCCTCTGAATTATCTGGTGGATTAATTATCTTGTGAACATGACATTCGTTTGCTCAAAGTAAATAAAGAACTGCCACTTTCTTTATTTTATCCGCCATTAAACAGAGACCGGTGTTAGGTCGAGCCACGTTCCCCCATCAGACGGTTCCCCCAGCGTCTCAAACAACAGAGGAGCTTCCCGACAGTCCGAACACGTAAGACCTAAAGAGCACAAGCAGCTAACTTGGGCGCGTTTTGGATGCTCAAAACGTAGCTTGAATACCTTTTATTTATTTTAACTCCATCCTCTTTGGCTTATTTGATTTAAACTTATTTGCCTTCCATGGACCTCCATCACACAATTTTTCTAGCGGGGAAATGACATCAATAGAAACACATGGAGCTGGATTTTAATTTGTGCAACAAGACAAAACACTGTTAGTTGTTTTCAGTAGTTTGCACTTTAAATAAACAAGTTACACAACGGATGTTACAATACAAAGAGTTGGATGTTGTCTTGATATTTCTTAATTTTATATATTGAGAAATATGTTAAATAAAAAAATTAAAGTTTATTATTGAAAAAACAACACACACAAAGTACCGAATATTGGTACCGTTAAGTACCGTTACCGATTCCCACGTACTGGATATTGGTACCGAATCGATTCAAACGTCAAAGGTACCCATCCCTAGTCAGGGCTTATAAACTCAAGTTGTGAGGTGTTGAATGTATTCAGTTGAATGCTTGAGTGAAGAGGTGTGTTTTTAATTGTTTTTTAAAGGAGTCAGTGTTTTCAACAGATCTTAGCTAGGGCAGAAGGGCGTTCCACAGTCWGGGAGYCRTTGAGGAAAAGGCACAGTCACCACGGGTCTTGAAGCGAGTACGGGGGACCAAGAGAAGATTCTGGTCTTGTGAGCGCAAGTTGCGTTTGGGGTTATAAGGCGAGAGAAGACCAGAGATGTAGTTCGGCGCTTGGCCGTGTAGAGCTCTAAAAGTGAGAATCAGGATTTTGAACTTAAGTCTGAACTGTACAGGTAGCCAGTGGAGGTCTGATAATATGGGGGTGATGTGAGAGAATTTGGATGTTCTAGTTAGAAGTCTAGCAGCAGAGTTTTGAACAAGTTGAAGCCGGTTTAATTGTTTCTGATTTAAGCAGGTGAACAGACTGTTACAGTAGTCAAGACGGGTTGAGATAAATGCATGGATCACCAATGTGATTGGTATCAAAGATTTTGCACCATTTTCTTTTAACARTTAAAGTTTCAAATAGTTTTGTTTGGATGATTTTTCTACATGTACTTAGAAAAGGGTGACTGAAAGTTCTCATTATTTGCAGTTACATTAACACATAAAGGTTAAAAAAAACCTAGAAACAAAAAACAAACAAATATCAAATCTAGTTTCTTATCAAACGCTTCCTCCAGGTGTCATTTTGTAAAGGCTGGAAACRTTAGAATTGGATTTTGGATCAGATTCCAGGACATTGCCATGGATACAGCTCATGCCACACCATGCCATTTGGCACCTGAAACTTTAWAAAAGTTAGTTTTTAAAACATTTTGCATAAAATCCCTCACTATTTCCATGGTTCYACTTGTTCCAGTRTTTCAAGTAGACCCATACAGTTGTATTGTGGGACAGTATGTGCTTTTCAGATGTACTGCCTGCACTGGGGCTGCCAAGTTTTTGCACCCCTCCAAGCTGAAGTTGTTTTATTGCACATGTGCATTCATATGGTTTTGCTGTGTTGATCCATTTTACAGCATTCAATGATAAAATCCAAACCTAATGGCATCAACTGATTGAGGTTTTTAGGACATGGTTGACTRAAAAATATTTGGTTGACATTTATGGATTGGAGGAATGTGGACAGACTGACCAATTAGGACGGAGTAAGACAAGCCTTCATTGGGTATGCATGTTCTTTGAAGGAATTCTCATCATTCGTCATTCTGCACGACACACTTGATTTTTTTAGCTCATTTTAGCCATTTATGTTTTTATTAAGGTCAATTGGCAGTGGGTTAATATATTACATGATCAACCGCCACCATGAAAAATGGGCGATCACAGATCCTGAATTGAACAATTTTTTATACTTCAAGCAGTACTTTTGTAAAATATAACGAATTAGGAAGTAAGAAGGATCTAAAATAATGTRTTGTTTGATTTTCTGCTTCATTTAAAGTTTAGAAAGATAAATTTGCAGTGTTTAAATGCTTAACATACAAACTTTTTGCCCTGATTTGTATATTTTTTGTTTTACTTTCATCCAAAATGTGCTTCTCAGTTGGACCGAAGCATCACGTCTCCCCTCCTGTCACTCTCTCTTTACATTCCTCCCACTCACCATCTCTCATCACAAGTGTCATCAGCACCCGCTCCGGATGAAGCCTGTTAATATGGCAACACTATTGTCTGCCCATTTGTTGCTGCTGTCTCCATTGTTTGCTCTCACACTCGACAAATTCATCAAAAGAAAGGAAAAAAGAAAAGATCGGGGCGGGGTGATGTATTTTTGGAACAATTGCCTGTGTAAGCCAGGCAGGGCAGGTTGTCTTCAAATGAGGCACAAAATAGGAACTTGTTTGTGTAATTTTGCACATGTATCAGTTATTCAGCCAATAACAAGCTGGGATTGGGCCTCTAAATTATAGCCACCATGCGTCCTTGCAAGAGTGGAAATTATATTTAGGAAAAGTCCAAGTAAATAAAGGCTTGTGTTAGCATGCGTGCTCTCACCTTTGCTCTGTGGAGGGTTCTGGCTGCGGTCTCGGAGGATGTTGATCTGGTAGACGGCTCCGTACGGCTCAAACAGCTCCTTTAGCTCTTTCTCTGACCAAGAGCGAGGGATCTGACCCACAAACATCTTGATGGCGTCTGGGTCTGGCTGGTCCGAATGCTCCAGCGCCCCGTTCATCTTACCGGCTGTGCCGTTACTGTTGGAAAAGAGGAAGAACGCCGGGTTAACGGTGCTACACTTAGAAAGAAGCATGTAGTGGGAACACATTTTAAAATGACAAGAAATCAGCATACATTTACCACCTTTCACTTCACTAAAAGACTCCCTACTGAGAAAAAAGCTCCTATTCTGAGACAGAGACCCTATAGAAGCAGTTCTATGTTTAGTAGGTTAAAGGCACTTATAATGGTTTATTTGTACTCTTATTTAAAGATACTTTCCTTAGTTTCTAATAAGACTTGAAGTTAATCTAGTGGTATTAACATGTCCCTTAYGTGCACATGGCCAAACCAAGCAAAAAAGAGAAATCACAGATTTAGCCTTGTTGCTAGGCAGGTTTGGTTTCTGTCTTTCATTCCAGTCAGTCCARTTAATGGGGCTTTCCAATAACTATCAATGTCAGCCGACATTATTTCAGCAGATACTGTAAATTCAAACAGGCCAGGTTATGCAAAAAATTACACCAATTACTAGCTTGCACCTTACAGTAATTTTAAATAATTGCGTAGCGTTAAACCTGAGACATCAGTAAAACCCCTACAGAGTTAAAGTATTTAAAAAATCTGAATCCACAAAAGAACATTTTCCAATTATTGCAACATTCAACAACCACAAGAGTGAAAGTGACAAATAGCTCAAATTAGGACCACAAAATCCACATTTCCCCCAATTTTTCTCATAACACGGCGGCAAAAGCCTCCAAAAATCCTTCRCACCATCACAAGAACACTGAAACTCACAGAGAGCCACACTAATAAAATTCCTAGCAGCTCTTTACTGCCGAGCGATATGGCTTTCAATTCCACTTTTACAGTCTGATATCCCCAAAGCTATATATATATATATATATATATATATATATATATATATAGTATACAGAGATATATATATATGTGTGTGTGTGTGTGTGTGTGTGTGTGTGTGTGTGTGTTTGTGTGTATACATTCAAGGACCTGAGCTGAACTCAGACTGTTTTCCTTTTTTTTGAACAGAACACGTGAAACACAAACTAGCTACTCTGTTTCTTTAGCTCCCCCTCCATATAAGCTGTGGATTTTAGTGAGAAGAAGAGGTACGTTTTGAATGTGTGTGCGGCTGGTGGCCATTGTGCTGCATGAGTAAATGTTAGTGCTCATGAAAGGACGCTGCATGTTAATGTGGCATTTCTTTTTTTTATGTGAAGGATTAGGTTGCAGAACCAGTACAGTAAACCKCCATCTAACAGGACACAGATGCTTAAACACCGATCAGTCTGGTCATATTTCAACATCTGGAACACATACAAAATAGAGGTGAAGTGCTCTCGCCCTTTTCTGCCACGAAGCAACACCACTTATCTTCTCAAAACACACTTGTTGGACTGTGCGTTCGGAATGCTAACTCGGTGGTCTTCTTTTTTGGATGAGTAAAGACGAATAAAGGATTTCAGCAGAGAGGCTTGATGGACGTGAGCAAGGCAAAACGTGACTATGTTTTAAGGACAATCAAATGGCTGCAAGCGCACACAGACACACACAGATGCCATCAAACATGTAGTCTATTTAAAATGGCAAAGAAGCATTTTGATGAAACCAAAGTCAATGGCAATGCTGCTTTATTGCTCTACCTTTTCTTTTGCTTTTCTCTACATTAGGGGACAAATTGCATTATCTTAGGAAACAAACACAAAGACAAATCCCAGGCTTGGTTAGCTGTCAGCACCTAATACCACATTATAAAGCTCAAGAGAAAAAGAGTAAGAGTGAAGGAAGAAAACAGGAAGGAGGGTGGGGGCAGAGATAGATGTAGAGGAAAGACTGCAAGGGAAAGAAAAACATCCAGACCTTTGAACACGAGCCATCCATCTTTTGCAGAAAGAGCCGAGGCGCTCGGCAGAAACGCCCAATTCTTTAAAGGACTTAAAGGACATGTCAAATAAAAAAGCCAGAACTGAGGAAGGAGTCAACGAGCCAAACCCGTGCTAACAGTCCTCAGGACAATAACAGCTCCTCGCTAAGCTGTCCGATAAATCGCTCGGGCCTTGGCGCTGAGGGAGTCCAGAGGGTGGTAGCTGATGGGGAGGAAAGGAAAGAAGGGAGGCAGGGAGGGAAGGGTTAGAGGTGCCGGCTAATTGTTTCTTCCCCTAATGCRGGATGATGGTTAGACACCTAAACAACAAAGACGACAGAGCTGGACGAGCCACRGTGGTCGCTGGGTTCAGACTGCCGCACATCATTCCTTCGCCTTCTGACATGTCCACCCAGCTGATATTTGTGTGGCAAAGAGAGGAGACAAATCCTCATTGTTTGCCATTTGTGTGAGGCTCGTGGAGACTGAGCGAGTTCACGGGGGTAGACGATACAATGGCCAGAGTCAGAGGAGCGCCTTCCTTGTCCGGGACACTGCCCGCCATTCACCCTGCCTGCTAAGACAATGAATAGCTTCACACTGTAAGCCGTAAGGCGTACAAATGCTCACAGAGCTTGACTTGTGTAYATTGCATGCTCTATCATTACCCGAGGTGCTTGGGAGTAGGTGACTCTTCAGACTATGAAGGAATGAACGCCCCTGTGGCCAGGACTGACAAGGTGTTATTGGAGGCACACTGAGCTCCAGTGTGTGCGTGAACATGTTTGTAGAAATGTGTGAAGCTCAGCAGGAGAGTATCCTCGGGCTTGGATTAAGTCGTTGAGTGGATCCACTGCTGCGATGGCCTCTCCATCTCCCTCCCTCTTTCACTCTCGTTCCCCCTTCTTTTCTATCTCTCCCTCTCAATTTGAGCCAATTGTTTGCCTTAATGGCTTAAGTATTGCTTCCATCACTCCAGCCTCCCTGCAGCATCGAGGCCATGACTGAGGGCTGATCTACACTCAAACTGTGGGCACATATATGTGCTCAGCCGCTCTGCAAAGAAAAGTAYCTAGATAGGTCTTTGAAGCAGCTGCTGAAAGCTGTTATTTCTGCATCTTACACTTACATTAGACAGGAGGCTGTTCAAGCTAAAGCTTTGTAGACTAACCATTAAACCTTGAGATATTTCTTTTTATTAACAGTTTCTTAAATAGAAAGCAAGTGAGTGTCATTAATCAGAGCAATCCCAGTTTAGAAAATTATGGATTCCTCTTTGTATGGAGTCAAGCTAACACTMTTGGCTGTTAATCCCAAGATACTTGAACTTTTTTACTTTAAGCAAAGACTTACCCCTGATCCAGAAAGCCTATTCCATATTTGTCCAGCAGGGTAACAGGGCCTTAGACTTCATGATTAAAAAAAAACATTGATCATAGATGTGAGCAGCTGAATAGTTTACTTAAACCATTGCTGGCTTCAGCTTTAGAGGCTGGGTGAGAAGCTCAACGTACAGCCACTACTCGTTTTTCATCATCAAAGTCTGTGCATCTGATCAGGATGTGTCCTGAAGTATTTTCAACTTTCAATTTGGAAGAGATCCCAAAGGCTCCCTGAAGGGATGGTATTGTTGGAAAGAAAGGTGTTTGGATTTCCCTTCTTGGACTGGATAACTCTGTCAATGAACCACTGATAAGGAGACAAATGCTGATTCAATAATTGTTGGTTTGTTAGCTTAACTTATGGATGGACGGACGGATGGATGGATGGATGGATGGATGTCAAACTGAGCCCTATTCCAGATTTGATTTTACTCATATAAAACAACTCAAATCACAAAACTTTCTAACCAGTTGATACTAACCTAGCCTGGCCCTTGCCTTCCTACACAGTTCCACTCAATTCTAGTTTCCCTTCGCTGCTCCGTCTTGGATTTCTCCCATAGATAAGGATTTCTTCGGGAGAATTTTCATCAGGGCCAATCAGAGAACAGAACGTCAATTTTCTGTGCAGTGTCTGCTAGTTAGTTTAGCATAYGGCAGTGGAGGAAGTGAATGAAGCCAGTCTGCGTTGATAAGGCTTCCAAATTAAAATAAATTTGTCTGACAAAGCAGCAGCTCTCATTTACAGTTGTCTCGTTTGGCTCGGTACTTTTCTCCTCTCAGTAGGGTTGTTTAAAGAGCATGCGATTTCTGGTTACCTTCTTAGCTTAGCCTCCTTCACAGTGACATACGTTGCRGCCAACRGATCCAATCATTTTAAACTTCAACAGAGGCCACGCCTCCAGCAAGAATCGCTTCTCTATAGCAGCGAGCCCAGACCCTTGTAGCAAAGTGAAGGACATGGGTCTCATTTTTACCAGTCTAATGCTAACCATATGTTACACTTTACTACTTTGGTATTAAATAGTTACTTGGAATGGGTGGATCTTTCACACAAACTGTGTACTATGTTCCATTACAGTCAGTTTTCAGTGTAAATAACYATTTGATGCACAAATAACAGTGTACACTTTCACAACAGAGCAGGATCAGGATCCTTTCTATTCTATCCTTTCAACAATTTCTATAGACTATGATTTTTAGAGTCTATGACATTTCTATTTTAAAGATTGTGAGAGTCGAGACTGAAACAATTGTAAAGAATTTAGTCTAATGTACAAAATATCCTTAGAAAGACATGTTGTGTGGTCAGTTCACTAAGAATCTAAAGCAAAAACATTTTATAAACTTGCAACAAGTTATGGGTCATGTTGAAGTTAGAACTATTGATTCAAGGGCATGCAGAGGTGGGCCTACCTCATGCTCCAGTTAACTCCAACTACCCACAAACCRGAATGCCAGGATTAGTGATTTTAAAATGTCAGAATGTCTGCTTCTCTGTTTGCCTGAAACGGACTTTACAAGTCACTTGGTGTCTTGTGTCGGCAACTGCATAATGTCAAGAGSCTATAGCTAATAGATGAATGGACCTCGGGTTCCTTCAAAAACCATCTATCATTTATCCACACAGTAACCAGACTCTAAAATTCCTCCCCTGCCAGTGCTRCTAGCTTTATAGAAGACACACTGAGAGGAGTGACTGTTCAGAGAAAGAGAGCAGTACTCATGTACAAAACAAATGTGTCTAGACTGAACAGTAAAACAAGACGAATTCTGACTTAGACGATTGACAGAATCTCCAAGCAGAAAAAWTTGAGTAAGGACCCTGAACCTAAAGAAGCGTGTACTAAAGGCTATCATATTTTTCTTGTCTCAGTTTGCATAAGATTATCCATTCYTGTAGTGCACTTTCTGGAATAAAAAAATGCATCAGGTGAATAAATGTCGGCAGGTAATCAAAAACACTGTTCAGCTTTTACACTGACAAGGTTACCTGCTGTGTAAATGTGTCCGCTTTCAGGTTCCATTTACCTGTTCGGAAATAATTACTGGCTAGTGTTGATATTTCCTCCMATCATGTTACAAGCTTCAAGTTGATTCCCAAAGGCAATTATGATAAAAAACAACAACAACATGCAAACAAAGCATCATATATCCCAAATATTATGTGTCAAATACCAAAAGTTAAGATCGAGGTTAGATGACAACAGGCAAGCTGATTGCCTTCAAGTCTTTAAAGATATAGTTCAGATGTTTTCATCAYTTTTTTACAGAACCCACTTMAAAAGATCTGAACTATTAAGTTTAACAATGTTCATTCCTACAATAAACTAATTACAGAAAGAAAGAGTTGTATTGTTTAGCAGTAATACCATGAACAGTCCACATCTCTGCAGAAGAAGAAACTGAGGCTGCAACAAGCTGTACAGACTACATTAAGGCCTGCAATCCCCTATGCCGGCCTTGTTCACAGCTGGAGTCCAAAAGGCAGTAAGACARAAATGTGCAACATCCGGCAGCAGGAAGGAGCCAAGCAGGTAAAAAGTGTGCAGATGAGCTAGGTCGAGGAGTAAGCACAGCTCAGAGCTCAGCGTGAGCTCCCTCAGAAACCAGGCACACACGTGCATTTACACATATCACATGCATTCGCACACAGGCTGCAGTTCAGGCTGGCTGCGCTGATCCCCCTGCTGCTTCTTCCTTCTGTTTCTGCTCTAAAGCCCACATCCTCATCCTCTCCGACTCCCTTAACCCTGCAACTGACTCACACACACACATATACACACACACACTTTGGTGGCTGAGCTGCCGTACGATTCCTCTCATTGGCAGAATGTTTGCGGGGCGTGTAACGGTCCCACAGGGAACCTAATCTTGTTGACAAGCAGAGTGAGAAACATCAGTTCCCCCCCCTTATGAAGCGCAGTGACCAAGGTCAGCTGCACACACACCTAAACACATTTGCTGAAATGCTCTCAAACACACACAGACATGAMCATCTGGATAGACATCTCCACACAGGTGTACCTAAACTAAAGAGCACTTTACAGCCCGTGTGAACAACAAAATTAAGGTAAAAACAGTTAAACATGATCCTTGGATCRCCATTTATTCAAACAGGWATCCGATGTAATGCAAATTTTATCATCTGGATACGTCAGTGAGAGTTTGCAAAATGTAACAAGATTCTACAACTCTGCATGATGAGAAAACTCCCAATCAAAAAGTAGCACAAAAGATAACTATAGCCACAACCACAAGAAAATGACTTAACAACATTAGTATAATTTATTAAACTAGTCAGAAAGATGAAAAAAAAATGCAGAATGTCTAGCAATAAAACAAAACAGTCCAAGTTATTTCCTTAAGAGTAAACAGTTCATAAAATGACACATTTTGTACTTTTTCATGTTCTCTGATCAAACTGTTATATTGCTGGTTATATTGGAGACTAAAAAAATGCAAAAAAGCTAATATACTGCTGAACTCTTCCTCATCCTAAGTGTACCAACTTAAGATGATAACACTACAGGGCTATAACAGWCTGTGATTGAGAGGACGCAAGGTCCCAAAGCCTTTGGATGCCATTACCACTTTTCTTACAGACCATCTTAACAAATCATTTAAATGTAGTGAATACAATTATACATCACAATAACTGAKAAATGTAAAGCTATTAAAGAAGCTAGACACATATATCCATGTTGCGCTTGTAAATGACACTGACTYATCCAGAACTAGTCTGGTTGTAGACTTCCAAGGTTTTGAAAGACTTCAGGTTGTTTAAGAAGTAAGGTCTTAAAAAAAGTTTAAATAGCTGGGTATGCGATCCCACAGAGAAGACCTCCCTGATTTGTATTGCTTTCYTTTTCCAAGCAAATTCAAAAATATTTGGTGAAATTACTTTCTCTCGATTTCTTAGCTGTAGGTTTGAAGGGTTTATCTGATTTCTTTTCCATCATCACTGTAAATGTATCAAAAGTTTGAGAAAAGGGTTGGATGGTGATTTTATTTTTGTACCATGAATATCTTCAAAATGGTGCCACATTTGGACCGTTTCAAATGTGAAGAGCCCAATGAAAACACTGTAAAGCAGAAGTGTGAAACTGGTGATCCATGAAAGGAGCATCTTGGTATAGCTGACCTAAAATACCATGGATAACAGCACATTTGGGTTGGTAAAGGTCCCAGTGCCTTTGAACACCATGTTGAAACCTTTAAGGCATTTAAATGCACCTTTCATATCAATAGAATACAGTCTAAACCCAATGAAATGCATGAAAACAGTCCTGAAAAGGTAAATTCACACACATATGGATTGAACCCATTGGCAGATAGAAAAAAAAAAACACATCCAAAAAGCGTTCTGTTGGGCCCGAAAGTTTTCTGCCGCTGTATCGAACCGCAAACGAGATTAGCGATTTTTACAGGAGCTCAAACCACTGAAGAAAAATCCCGTCTGTATCAGACGCCATCACCRACAGTGTGAGGCGGATTAGTCGCTCAAACTAACCAGGCATCAGTCAGTAGTGACTGAATTATTTGGAACACTTTAAGCTGTTTTGTTACCAACTTGCGGAGAGGTAAACTGGCTCCCAGGAGCCACGTACGAGCCAAACGAGGGAGTGCGATATTGCCTGTGAATCACTTAAACTTCACAATAAACTCTTTTCCACCCACATTAGGTACAGTTCTGGCAAACTGTATACAGCACATTTCATATATTCATTATCAACATTTCTGTGCTGCAGGGTGGCAGCAGGCAGCTTTGATGGAGCTGCTATCTGTGAATTACTGTGACCGGCTGAAAGGCCTGGGTCTATGTGAGACTATACGATTGCCACAGTGTAGGTGAATATGTATATATATATATATTTATGTGCGTGTGTGAGTGTGCGTTTGTGGTCGCCATGGAGACAAGGCAGAAYATGCGTCGCAGGGAAACGATCAGATAAATGTCACAGTTGCTTAATGAAGCTGCACCGGCGCCCTGACGCTCAGCTAGCTCTGAGCTAACGAGCTCCCGCATGCCGCCGCCAGCTAATGAGAGGAGACACACACACACACATGCAGGCAGGCAGGCTCACACACACGAGTGAAATCCGTCTCGTTTTGCTCRTTTCTCCAGTTTTATATTTTCTGCAGAACGCTGCAGACTGTTTTCTAAGAATTAAAGCGGCCACTAGGATACCCTGGAAATCCAGCCCGTCCAGGTTTTATTAACGGCAATTATTTCACTAAAAACGCTTTACTGTTTGTACCGTTTTTTTCCCCCTCTGATGCAAGAAAGCCAGTTTGAACTTACAGTTTCAGTCAGAAAGAAAATATGAGTACGGTGGTAAGTGAATCGAATGCAAACATTTATTAAGATAACCACTTTTAAATGTAACATTTAGTCTCTGCTCAGGCGRGTATGTCTCAGAGATGGTTCAGATGTTCTGAAGTGGGTTTCTGTAGGGAGATTATGAACAAATAACACATTACTTGTAGACTGATCCTTGAATGACCTCACTTTGGATAATTACAGTTTAATTCTGACTGGATTAAGTTGGGGAAAAAAAGTTCTTACAAAACCRTACTCAAATTGTATCATGGTTCAAGCAAGTATATTTTAAAACTTTTAAATTGCTGTTAGTTTTGTATTACTGTTATTTTAAACACTTTTTTTTTTGTTGCTTTGAGCCACTAATAATTTTATGCGATCAGAGTTGTGTTCAAGTTGTGTTTTAAGCCAATTAATACTAATCATTTGAGTAGAATATGCAAAAAAAAAAAGTATTTGGGAAGTTACTTTATTTCTGAGAATCCCAATAAAACCACCCTGTGACATTATGAAACASTRTTTGTGTAAGTCGTCTGTATCTCTSTTTAAGCCCAAGTATTTTTTTCCAGACATTTTGTCACTGACGAATGAGCTTCTTTTCAAAGCCTGTATAYGTCTTATCTGACTGCTTGTGCCCTGTTTGCTCCACGTTCGTGTGAGTGCAAGTTATTTACGCTGCGAAAAGGAAACTCAAACTGTGTATTAGTCATCGCGTCACCTCTTTATGTACACACATTCGTGCTGCAGACTTTTATGTGCTCCCAAGAGCTTCGAGGAAGAGCACAGTGAGGAACACTGACATGTGGAGGAGGTGATCCACTTTAACTCCAGCTGAGMTGCAAAATAAAAGACTTACCTTCTRTCACAGATGCTCATTAAAAACAAACTAAGTATGGTACTTGATATTTTTTTTCTAATGGGCTAAATGTTGGAACAGGCTTTGATTTCTGGATGCTTTTTCATGTTGTTTTTTTCCCCAAAATGTATCAAATTCAGACAGCAAGGACAAAATGTATATGTTTGTACATGTACATGTTTTACATTAAACAATATTTTTACCCAAGCTATTTGGGTTTATAAAATGTTTACTGTTTGGGTGTTTTCTTTTATTCGGTCTTTTGCTCGGATCTTGTTTAAAAAGACTACAAAGAGTTTTCATTTTTCTTTGATGAATCATGAAACTTTTGTTTAAAACTTGATGCAGCTTCAGATCTGTCTAAGAACCCGTTCACACTATTCTGGATTTTCTTAAAAATCAAAAACTGCTGGGTTTGCATCTTTGGTTTGAAAATTTGTTAAAGGGATCCATAATTAGTTGTAACATTAGACTTTATTTGATAAACATATC
>NW_013952751.1:263314-265272 GCF_001266775.1 Austrofundulus limnaeus | reverse complement strand
GTGTGTGTGTGTGTGTGTGTGTGTGTGTGTGTGTGTGTGTGTGTGTGTGTGTGTGTGTTATAGCGGGAAGGGGAAAAAGGAATTAGAGCATCTTAAAGCCTCGACAGCAGATTGGTCAAATCCAGGCAGCAGAAGCAGAAAATTTCCCCCTAATCTTCGGCACACTTCCTCTCTTCCTCACCTCCTCGCCCGCGCTCTCTTATCTTCTTGCTTTGGGAACAACGGTGTCGGCGGGCCGCGGGTTGAGCGGCGCTTGGGGGCAGCGCGAGTCGGGTGGCAGGGGAAGGGGTGCTTCTTTGGACAACAGCACTACAGATGAGCTAACCCTCGACTCTGTCAAATTTGAGCCAGATTTGTTGCCAAACCCTCTTATCTGAAGCTGGAAAAAAAAAAAAAAAGCCTCAAACTCTGGCCCTCTCGCTCCTCATCACCTTCCGCTCCTCTCATTCAATCTCTCTCATGTTTGCGATCTTAATGAGAAACAGCTTGTTTGTGGTGTGAGTCTGCGTGCCCGTGCGTGACCATGTGATGAAATGGCAATGGCTCTGATTGTCTGGCATGGCGCTGCGGCTGCGTTCTGCCAAAAGTCATCATCTGACTCGCCGACAGGGATGATGGCCCATTTGACTAATGCTTCTCCACAAAACAGGCCAACAATGCTGTTCCAACAAGAAAAAAAAGACCGATCGGGGGGTTGGGATCATATCAGCTCAATTTAGTCGGTCCAGATTTTCAAAGCAGGTGCAAATAAGTCACCTGGGCCTTTCTAACATCCATTGCTTGTCCCGTTTTTATGTTTTTGTTTGTGTTTTGTAGTAAAYTGGTGATCTCAGGTGCCTGTGCTACACGAAACACCCCCACCACTCTGGCCTGATCATGCTCACTGGTCGTGACACCTCTAAAGGGGACAACTGAGCCGAAAACTACAGGGTAGGGACATTAAAAAAATGGTGTTAGGAGGTCAAAACAGGTAGACAAAGACGACCAACAGCCAGCGACAAAACACCACTGATTTAACAACACAAGTGCATTTGYTGAACTGGGTCCAGCATGATTCTGTCCTTTTGTGAGCCAAACCACTCTGTAGTTTGCAGCACGGAGGTTACAAAAGCCTCTATTAGTGTACAGAGAGCCTGCTATTTTCATGCAGGGTTCCAGCAGAAATCAGAGAAATGTGTTTCACCTGTTCTGTGACAAAAGGTGTTCAGTGTGAGAAAGACAGGTAGAAGCTGCCTCTGACACATTGTCCAACCATTATTAGTGTTTTCTGCACACAGACAGACACACACACACACAAACACTAAATGACCTAAGAGGGGAAAGGAGTTGATGTGTTGGCGGAGAAAAAAGCTGGCAGCCAGAGCAAATAAGTCGGACAAGGTGGAGACAGACAGCTGGAGGTATCCGATTTATTGCCAGCCATGGGAAGGAAATGTTTTTGTCTGAGTGTGTGTTTGTGCCGGACTAGTGTTTGTGTGTGTGTTTGTGTGGGGGGGCATCACTCCTGAGAAGTTACTTTTCTCCAAGAGGGCACATCTGTAAGCTCTTGTTTCTACGCTGTAATTTGCCTCGTAGATCATTTCATGGTGGTTGCAGCCGAGCGTGTTTGTGTGTCTGACCTCAGGCTTCCTTTAAAAACAAAACACAACAGAGCCAGTTTGTCCACGTGCACAACGGAATTTTTTATTTTTTTATTTTTTTTTGGTGTAGCTCACCCACAAACACACACAAACTCCACTGAGTGACSAGGCAGCTGTCGGCTGTCTGCGCACTGCTCTTCTTTTACGGTAGTTCTTTTTCACTTATTTCTTCTTTTTGTGGCTCCTACGGTATTTGGTCAATATTTTACACCGGTCCAGTAATTTTCCTGTATTCTAATGAAAATGTGACTTTACAAAACATAAAATCTGAGTCCAGGACTCGGTGCACACTGAAGGTCTTGGTGCTCGATTCAGATG
>NW_013952751.1:252548-263304 GCF_001266775.1 Austrofundulus limnaeus | reverse complement strand
GTTCGAGTATCTTGGGGATTTGTTTATGAGTGAGGGAAGAATCATGGAGCGTGAGACTGACAGACGGATCGTATCAGCTTCTTCAGTTTTGTGGACGCTGGACCGGTCTGTTGTGGTGAAGAGGGAGCTGAGCCAGAAGGCGGAACCTCTTGGTTTACCAGTCGGTCTACGTTCCTACCCTCACCTACGGTCAGGAACTTTGGGTAGTGACCGAAAGAACGAGATCATGGATACAAGAGGTCAAATTGAGTTTGAGGGGGAAGAGAGGTCCAGGCTTCGCTGCATGACTCAACTCTGGAACAAGCGGAAGATGATGAATGAATGGATGCATGTTATTGCCATCAGACTTCAGTCTGAACAGTCTACTGGCCTAGAGCGACTTGAAGACAGTGTTTCTATAAGTAATGTGACAAAATGTGCAGATTGATTGTCAAGCAGACTAAATTATCTGCTGTTTGTTTCAGCCAGTGTTTTTATTTAGTCTTGCACCTCTGGAACGGGAATGATTGAAAGAGAAACAAACTCAAGTATTGATCCCATCMTACTAGTATTGATTTGACCCGACACATTGGTTTACCACCATTGGTATCATGTGTAGGTGTAAATTCTCAGTAACTGCACACAAATCCACATCAGGACCTGACTTTTTATGTGTTCATATAGCAGTAGGAACTAGTAAAATATTAAATGTTTACGGGCCAAAAATATTAGCTTCGTGAACTACACTGATTTGTTAAAAACACCAGCCAATGAAAAACCATCAGACAAAGGGAGTCCAAGGTCCTAAGTAAATTCAACAATCAAAATCATTAAAAACAAAACACAAACAAAAAGTAGGATTTTAATTCATTTAAAAGCAAAAGTCTACCAATTTTCTCGTGTCGTGTTTCCAGTCTCCATTTCGCAAATTTCCAGACGTGCTGCTGCTTTTAGTTTTGACAGACTGGCTAAGAGATTTCTAAGAATTTCTGTGATTCATTTTGTATTCATAAACTCAAAAAAAAAACAAAAAAAACAGCCGAGTTTGTTCGTTTCTTGTTACTTAATTTATGTCTGTGGTCAGATCATTAAACTCACAGACATCATTCAGTTTCTTACCTCTATTGCTTTTTTTTTTACATCCTTTACTGCCTTTTTCTTTTTTACTCGTCTGATTATTTCAGTGTGCCGGGAGTATTAGGAAGGAAATCACTTGCACATTGAAGCCATGCTTTTCCAAGAGCTTTAGTCAATAAAACGAAGCAATTCACACTYTAAACTCGGAGTCGGCTGAAAGATTTCCACTGAGAGCAGCAGGACATGTTCAATCGTTGGACCTGCGTCTCAGACAGAAAGCGCCTGTAGAAGTGGCTTCTAATGCCCACTGGTATAATTATACCTACAATAATGTTGTATTGGTGGGGGGGCCGGGCTGCAGGGGAGTGGAGAAGAAGTGGGTGATAGTATTAAGGGATATTAAAGTGGGTGGGGTGTTCATTTTCATTAGGTTTTATGGGTTGGAAAAACATTGTCATGCATAYCAATTAGCCCCAGAACAGATGGCTCGATGTGGTTGTATGTATGATCRTGTGCACAAGCGCGTGCACGTGGTGTAAGGAGAAAGAGCCTGACAGCAAGATCCAAAGCGACATCATCAGGCCAGCCAACAGGAGGGAAGAGTTCAGGCTGACAGCTGTTCCTCCACTTCCTTTCCCCGTTTCCTTCCCTGCTTCCTTTCCTCCCTCTGCCCTCCATCCCTGGTCAGCTTCTCCGGGGCAAAATTAAACCTTGATCAGTCTGTTCAACAGTGTCTCCGAGGAGCCAGCCATATGCTGACATATGCTGACAGAGGGGAGAGAGAGAGGGGGATCGCCTAATTATTCACATATCTGTGTGTTTGTGTGTGCACGAGCAGCTCGGTGCCTCTCCGAGGTCCCAGACGCAAACAYTGTCAAACCAACACAAAGGTTTGACTGATTTGGGTTTCTGAGGGGCTAAACGTGAACGTTTTTCCACTGCGTCTATCTCTCCACTTCAGGGTTTGTGAGGCTGAAGTCAGCGTTTTTTTTTTTTTTCTCAGAGCTGTTGTTGCGTGAGTTTTGAAAAGCAACAGAAAAAAACGTAAAAAAAAAAAGCAGGTCGGTTGAGCAGACGCTTAGAGAAAACAGCATTATTTCGAAAGAATAACAATTCAAATCAAGATAATAAAGACCTTCAACGCGTGTAAAGAATTAATCAATTCATTCAGATTGTGTCTTTTGCATAACAAACAGTGCCAAAGCCAGTCCGATGCTATCTGATGAATGATTAAATAACTCAAAAGAGAACATGCTTATGTTAGAGAAYTGAATGATCCATGCTTGTCTCTTATGTTGGACAGAAAATTGTGTTTTTTAGTTTATGTGATTCCTTTTAAAGTGGRCATTTTTCTCCTGTCAAATCTGCAAAAAATTGTGTCACATGCTCTGCAAAGATGCAACTCGCCAATGGGACCTTCTACTAGTTAAAAAAAGAGAATAGAAAWTAAGAGCAACAGCTGTAGCCCCTGGTGGAATACTCTAAAGTAGGGTTGGGCAATATTGGCAAAAAATTAATCACGATTAATTGTGGTACTTAGCCGATAACGATTAATTTGACGATTAATCCCCTGGAGTCCCTGGACACCCTCATGTCCTAGTCACATGACCAATTTGGTGGGACAGATTTGCTCGTCTAAAATCTTTTCCAAATTGTGTCAAAATTACAGACTTCAGGCTGTACATCAAATTTTAAATTGTGTTGATAGGTGAATAAATTACAGAACCTTTTTTTTTAAATGTTCATCATATTTGAAGCAGAGAGGAGCACTGACTCTGCCAGGTGGCATTAATCGCATTAATCGTCAGGTGCCAAAAAGTAATCGATTAATGTTTTTCTGACGATTAATTGCACACGATACGATTATGCCCAACYCTACTCTAAAGACAATAAAACTTCACTATCCAGAGGAAGTGTAAGCATTCTCACAGCCTCCAGTCACTTTTTCACCTCATCACAGTCTGTAGGTTAAAACTGATCATTCTCTGATTCAGGAAAAAAAYGTYCAAAATGGTAAACWGYGAAAGAAAACAAGTCTTATAGAGGAGAGAATCTGTATAAAAATAAAATAAACACATGCTGACTCAGATCTGCTGTATACAATGAAGCAAATTTCTGGCATTGTGCAAAGCCAAATATCAAGCTGAGCTTCCTGAACCCTGCTGCACGGAGTAAGGGCTCATAGTTCAGACTTTTCTTCTTCTTTGCTTTATTTAATAGTCTGGATTTTGTTTACTGGCAACAAATATGAGCTAATCTAAACCAAAGAGCCTTTACTTTACACCTTTTCCTAACCAAAGAGATTTTATTTCCATTGATTTTCAGGGACACTTTAGTTGAGTGCAGCCTTTCAGCGCTTTGAGGCTTGTTGTTGCTGCGTCAGCTGCAGTCTCAGAAACAAATATCTCAAAAGCTCCAAAGTAAACCCCTAAACCAATGGCATGGCAGGGTATCAGCTCAGGTAAGTGAGAAAATATGTTTCTTTGTGTGTAAATTGAGTGAATCCAGCCTTTAACACCCTCCCACTGGACACAGTCTGACACATCAAAGGCTCCTTTTGTATAACTTCTCCTTTCTTGTCCGCGGTCGTCCTCTCGCTTCTCACCAGCTTTAGAGCTCAGCTTTACACCGGCAGAAGCAGAGTGGGGGGAGGGGGGGTGGTTACAGGTGCCCCCCCCCCCTCCCCGCCCCCTGTGCTTCGGAGACTTTTTCCACGAGCTAACATCCTGGCTGCGGCGTTAGMCACGGCTCACTGAGTCCGAATGGGGACGCGCTAACAGACTAGCGCCGCAGTCTCGGAGCCCATTGATCTGTGCTGCTCGCTAATAGCAGCCAGTGGAGACTCGCCGGTTCTCCAGGGCCATTAGAATGCATGAGTGGGAACCGTGCTAAATGGGACAATACACAGAGGTGTGTACAAGGGTAAATACGCTCCAGTTTATACGGCGAGGTAGACACACAGCTGGTGAGCTCCGCTAACATTTCGTTGGCTAACCTTGGAATCAAATTAGTCCGGATGTTTGCAGTTAATCCGTATATCACARCACACACACACGTTAAGACACTGTTGCAGCATTACAGACTTATTTAAGGCTGCGCTGTTCATTTCAAAACCATTATTTAGACCTGCAGGGATTTCAGCGTGACAGAGAACACCCAAAGACAAACAGAGGTGTGTTTCTGGTCCTCCATTCAGTGTCTTATCTCTTGAACTGTAAGAGGAGAAAAATGGAGAGGCCTGTCTGCTCTCCATCCCTCTAAATGTTTAATGAACCATCTCTCTTCGTCTCTCTCCCTCCTGCTGCTGCCTCTTCAGACCTAACCCATCATCCGCTGTTCCTCACTCCGTCCTTGTTTGTCTACATCTCTCTCTCTCTCTCTTCCCGCAAGCTAACACAGACCAGAGTTGCACCGGCTCACAATGAAATCGGAATGCCGACAAGGAAGAAGAGGATGATGACGGCTCATCTGCATTCCATTTCCCTTCTGAACTCGGTGCCCCCATGGCTCGGATCCAGACTCGCTAAACGCATCATTTGTTTTCAGTTAACTTTCCTCAACAGGATTGAGATGTTGATTTTTTTTCTTTTCTTTTTTGCTCTGATGGGATGGACTGAAGTCAGCAGGAAAGTGTGTGTCAGGGCTTGAAACATAACTGCCAATTTCAAAAAAAAAATTTGGCAAAAAGAGAGACATCTGAGAACACTATTAGTGAACTTCATCACAGCTGTTACTGTTTAGAAATGAGGAAAATTGCTGTTGAATCAGTTCTCCTCTATCTTTTAACTCAAAGAACATCATATTTATCTTTTTACTTTAATAATCTGTTTTTAGATGTTAAACAGCGCTGACAAAGCAGTTTTTATTTGTTTATCTTGTTAAAATGCCTTTRGTCTGAGCTTCGTTTTCAGGTTTTTCTTGTCAATGGGAGAATAATACAGATACAGGTCAAAATGAAACGTCAAGCAGTGCACTGCAAAATGAAACATCATGAATATTTTCAAGAACAAATAAAAAAAACCATCATCCTGAATCATCAACTGCATATTCACTTTGTTACAGTTAAATGGAAATGGTACAAAAAAAGAGGTTTAGACCATCTAACATTACAGGTTTGATAAGATCAAACMTTTAACTTTTTGTTTCAGAACATTTTGCCATTTTGTTTATTGTTTTGACCAATAAATATCTCACCTGTTGCAGACTTTGATTAGCCTTGGTTTGAAAAACAATTGCTCTGGCCAGACAAATAGATAATCTGAGTTCATGTAAGACAAAAATAAGATTGTTGWAATCTGAAAACAACTACAATCTCCAAAGATTTGTTGCAATTCCTATGAATGCTACGTTACAAGCCCTTATATTATGGTTAATTTCGCATAAAGCAGCTTTTAAATAGTTTTAATGTTTTTTATCCCCATCCAAGCTCAGCTTGAAATGCTTCTGGACGTAATATCTTAATACCAGAATAATTCTGTAATAACAGACAACACAGGTTTATAAAAAAAAAGTGTTCACTTGAACCACTATTAAAATTTGGAAACTGGAGTTGTTTATACATGGCAGCAATCTATTTTGWTCTTGGTCACTCATGAGCTAACCATTCACTCATCAAAGCAGTTAYTGATAGCCCCATCTACAGCAGGTAAGATATTTGCTCATACATACTCCACAGAACCACTTTTCAGTAAAGAGCAACTGTTTAAAACATTACTACTGGTTATTTTCATGGAAGCAAATAAAACAAAACAGCTCGAGAGGCCATGTAAATCTCTTATATACAGTAAAAGTGACAKGGTGACAATCCCCAAAAGAGCATTTGCACAAACTGCTATGAAATCTTTGAGGCACCGCTCAACAAAAATCCTCTTTCTGAAGTTGGCTGATGTAAACTACAACACCACAGGGGCAAATGCACAGAAAATTTTCTCCCACCACATGTAAAACCATCAAACTAAGCAATACAGAGAGATTTAATACGAAAAGTAAAGAGCTTAAACACATATTTAAATGGAACAGTTGAGGTCTGCATAACTCAAACTGCTCTCGAGTGACTTGGACTTGCCCTCAYGCGCTGAATTATTTATAGAAATAACAAAATAGTTCTCTCAGGAGACACGACGAGTCACTTTGAATAACTAACACTTGTTCATTACAAGTCAAAACACAAGTGAATAAAACTCAATCTGAAGTGAAAATTGCTCTTTTTCGTGTGATTCCTCCGATTTTGTTGTGCCCGACTCCTCCAAGACAACATCGAAAAACGAGGAGAACCTGTCACTGCTGTGAAAATAACAACAACAACAACAAAAATAATAACACACACACATAAGACAAGCAAGACATCGCTGCCTGCCGGTGCGCAACTCCACTCTCGTGATGTGGGTGTTCCATTCCCAGCCGCAGGACTACAAATTATCCCCAGGCTCCTCCAAAACATACTTCAGAATTTTTGTCTGCTTTCCAAACTCATTACTTCGGCGGGGCAAATCAAACAGGGCGCACTAAATGCAACTCAGACACGAAGAAAAGCGGAGCGCGGGGCGAAGACRAGTGCGTCAGAATGTTAATTAGCAGGATCCCGCTCTTATTATCGATCTATGAGTAGCCCTGCTGGGTAAGGAGTCAAGGTTAGACACCTGTGCCGCCATATTTAAACAGGAGCAAACTTCCCCTCCCCGGCCTTTATCAGATCATCCACACTTAATGTAAACACTGCACCGGCAGCTTTTGGCCCTGCTGCCGGGGCCACGAGAGGAAGCAGTAAGTGTGTGCGTTAAAGGAGATACAGTGAACATGGCTGATGTCAGAGCAATTAGAGAACACATGAATCATCACTTGGGAGGTAATGACCTCCGAGCCTCGCAGAGGGGAGTCAATTACTCCACAATAACCAAACCTGGCAGTATTAAACATTATTTATTACTCATTTCAGAAGTGATACGATGACTTCGCCGTGCTCCACGGTAACAATCATTTGGAATAATCCCTGAATTAACTCAGTGTTGCGCTGTTTTAATTCTGTAAATTGAAACTTTGCTGACACAGTGTGCCTATTGAGACACTTTTAAAGTCTTAGCTGGATGAAAATAACTCTCAAATTAAACTTTAGCAAGTTTTATGCACTAGATCAGCTAAAATGAAGAAAAAGAGAATTAAGACTTTTTTTTTAGTTTGATGTAAGCAAACTGTTTAGAACATCCACAAGAAAACAAGCTGGATTTGGWTTAATAAAGTCTTTCAGCTTGTGGTGCATTTTTTTTAACTCTATCGATCAAAATCTTGCAAATTGGCACTTTTCTTTAGAACTTAAGCCTGATTTCAGTGGACTGTGACTGTTGGTGACAAATTGTAAACAGTGTTTACAAGGGATCAAAAAGTCCTGAAATGTTTGTGAGGGTTTTCCGTTTGCACTTAATCCTAATTTTAAGAAATTTCACAAAAATAATTCTCTTAATTTGGCAATTCATTTGCAGTTATGTGTCATCATTTCCAATTGAGTGTTGATTTTATTGACAAATTGTTCCCTGCAATCTTTGTGTCTCCAACTCATTGTAGCCCAGTGAGACAGCATCTTCAGTACACCCTTCAGATTCAAAGCTGTTACTCCCAATTCATTTCTGATTTAGGAAAATGCAAAAAGGGTCACAAGTAGGGCTGCCACGATTAATCGATTAATCGACGACTAATCGATTATTAAAATAATCGATGACTAATTTAATAATCGATTAATCATTTTCTTTTCTTGTTTTTACTTTGTTTTTTCCCTCCAAACTGCTTTGACACCTTCCACAGCCACATCTGCCTTTCTGTCCTTGACACACATGCACAGTAGTGGTAACTGGGGTAGGCCGTGGACGTCACAAGACATTATACAGACAGGCTCTGGTATCATGGCTACCCAGCAACGGAGCTCAAAAGTGTGGGATCATTTTAAGAAAATGATAGAGAAACCTGTGTAATATCTGCAGAGCAGAACTTACCTTCCACAGCAATTATTTTTAGTTAGCATATGGCTAAAATCTAACAATGGTTATACAATAGCAGCTGCATTCTGACATGATGAGCTGTATGTTTTATATTCAATTAACGTATGATCCGATTAGTCGACTAATCGAATAAATAATCGTTGATTAATCGATTATTAAAATAATCGTTTGTGGCCGCCCTAGTCACAAGCATCTTTCCATCCATATGTTTGTGTCTCAGTAAATCCTGTTCATGTTGATGATGGTGACCGCTGGACGTCAAAGTCAAACCTGAAGATTTGGCTCAAAACGTCATATKAATTAAACTACAGGATGTTTACTTTGACGTAAGGATCAAAAATCGTAATTTTTTTACTGTTTTAAGTTATTTGAAGCTTTAAGATTCATTTCTGTGCCCAATCTGAAGACAGTAATAGCACTTTTTCAATTTTACACAAAGAACTATTTCKTAAAGAAAATTGTTCAGGATTAAAAGAACTCAAACAAACTTTGTGAACAGTGTGGTCATTGACGCAGTGAGTTACATTGTGCAAAAAATAATAATACTCCACGTCAATTTCCGCCGCTTCTATTCACAAGTGYAGGAATTTCTCCCCTGACGTGAGCAYGGCCTTGTCCTTTTTGGTGTGAACAAAGAGAGCATACCCTCGCCAACAGATCAATACGTTGGATCCATTCTGGTTTGTTAAGAGTAATAGACATGGATTTGAAGAGTCGAGAGGGAGGCTAACAGGCGCTGATTTAGCCGGACTACACCGGACCCATTTACTTCTCAGCTACAGCTAATAGGGTTTCTCCTGCCTCCAAAACGCTTTGTACTGCCATCACAGCGCTGTATACAGCCAGAGAAAAATTACCTCCATTATATAATCTCTGTAATGATTCCTAYTGAGAAAGCAGAGGCTACAATGGCRGTACAGTAAATTATACTAAACACCATTAGTCTTGACAGCTCCTTCTGAGTTCACATGTGYGCATATCCGTTCTTGTTTGCGAGTCCACATGCAAGAGTGCAACAACAACAACAAAAAAAAAAGTGTGTAAGAGAATGATTGAGTGTGTGTGCACGAGTGCGCGATGGCAACACTCGCAGTGAAATTAAACTGGGGCTCAGGTGAGAAACAGAGCAATGCTTTGGTGCCGAGCGAGGATGAAGAAGCGGCGGCGAGGAGTCGAACGCCCCCGAGGACGGTGCACACGACGCGGCGTAAAAGTCTGTGCGAAGAAAAAAAAGGAGGCCCATGCAAAAGGAGAAGGGGGAACAGAGGGAGCTGACAGGGAGACAGAGATGAGGAGATTGATGGCATGTAATGATGAAACGGATGAAGGACGAGGCAAGAGAGACGCGCACATCAGAGGCCATTACTCATCTGCGACACACAAAGACTGAAAACACCACCCAAGGGTGCCGGAGGAGCCGTCTACCACCCACCTCTCCGTTTCTCTCACCTTATTTCTTTTTCTCTCCGTCGTCCTCGCGTTCATCCCACCCTCCATCTGTGCCTCTGTCTATCTTGCTTTTTWTCTCTTTTTACACTTCACTCTGTTTCTCCGGAGATTTAGATCATTCAGATCAAATCGTCACAAACTGTGAATCCTGTTTTTTTTTTTTTTAACATTTTACATTTCCACTGTCGCAGCAAAGGAAAAGATATTACAGGCTGATGAATTGTCAGATGTAGTACTTTGAGCCTGGGCTTTAACACGTACAAAAGATTTTATTCTATTTTTTTAAAAAAGAACACAGCTTCTTTTGTTTTTCATTCACAATCTTAAAGTGTTATTATGAAGACGGGAAGAAAATGTAGACTTATATCACAACTCACACTTCTAGCACGTCTAATTTAATAAGGTGGCTACTCCAATAAGATACAAKGAAAGTAAAACAGTAAAAACTTTGTGCTCTCTTTTCATTTCTAGGTTTGTCTGTCAAAAAAATACAGGACTCTCTTGTAAATGAGACTACCTGTCACAATGAGATTACCTGTCTAAAAAAAAGTAAATAAATAAAAAATATTTAATCATCAAATTCTCACAAAGTCATGATATCAAGTTGAGGTCTGGGCTTTGGACCATTACATGCCACTGCRTGCTTCATTGACCTGCCAGTGAACTAAACACAGACTGGATGCAACTAGCAGACTAGCAGGTGAACCTGTTATAACCCAACAACTAAAAAAAAGGAACTTTAATTTTCATAACACAAAAGTGGTCATTGACAATTTAAACACATTTAATCTGAATCCGTGAAGACTCTTCAGAAGAGCAGAACATCATCAAGTTAAATTAAGCTTTATTAAAGGTGGGGTATTATGCAGAATTTACTTTTTGGAGCTCTTTAATATGTTATGTTATTACCTCATCAAAAACATACCCAGGCTGTTGCTTTGACTCATTCATGCATGTTAGAGAAATCCTTGACTTTCTCGTGGTAGCCATGTCGAGCTGCCTAAACGCTTGCTGGTGCAAAGCTCCACCTATTTACACAAAGCTCCTCCCTGGAGCTCCTGCCCCACAGATCAACCCCTTCCCCGAAGCACTGTTGTGAAGATGTGCTGAAGTGGGAGTGTCGTAAATGGTAGGAGGTTCTTAAAACGGAGGCCAATTTCAAGGCGTTTAGATGCAAAGTCAAATTTTATTGTTGTTGTTTACGTGGTTTTCACAACAACTCGATTGTAGTATGGAATTGAACTATGTGCCTGAAAAATACA
>NW_013952751.1:250497-252494 GCF_001266775.1 Austrofundulus limnaeus | reverse complement strand
CTCATTGGCTTTAAGTTGAGTGAAAAATTGCCCTAGAAGGCTTRTTTTGCATAATTAAAAACGTCTGTTTAATTCAATAATTTTAGGTGTTGTTATAAAGACTATATAATAAACATTCGATTAAGCAAAACATGCTTAATTTTATGTACTAGATATGAGATTGTATGTCAATAAGTTGGACAAATAATTGAAGTCTAAATATTGCAGCTGAGTCTAAAGATAGCATAAAACTGGAAAGGAAATGTACCTAAAACTAAATTTGACAATAAAATGATTTTTCTTTTGATCCTTGTTTCATCTKCTGAGTATGCTAAAGCTCACATTTACCTCTGTATGCTAAAATATGGATATAATCCCCAACCTGACCTCTCAAAGTACCGCTGTCAGAAATGTGAGACATAGAAAACGACTACATCTGGTTTGTATGTGCGAGCAGAGTTTTAGCACACAATTTCCCATAATGAGCACCCAGGGGACTTGTTGCACCGCACTCTTCACCGAGGTCTGAACAGACTTCTCCGATGCTCCCCGGAGGCCCGAGACAGACTAAACACCCATTTCCATAACAGAATGCTCACAACCAGCATGATTGGCCCTGTCCCCTGGGTGTTTATTACAAATGATGGGCACAGAAACAAGAGCAGCACAGGATTAATACATGTGGTGGTTGACATTTTCATGTCAAGTATCTTTAATTAGATRAACATCAGGGGATCAAWCTCCAATTGGTAAAATGTTACACCGAGGACAATAGGGAGGTTTTTGTTTGYATTGAAAGTTGGCAGAAAGCACAACTTATCACTCACTGTATGTTTTCCTCATGCKGTGGGTTATATCGTAAAACTAACAAACCAAAACAAACCTGATTAATCCCATTGCAATGTTGATTGTTAAGTTCCAGACAGGACCAAAAAATGTCCCAGTTGTATTCACTGCAGACACATTTCCTATACAACACGCTGTACTCATTTAAAAACTGCTGAGCAGGTATAATGTCATTCAGGTACATCTTGAGTTGGACTTGAACAACAATTCAAACCCAGAAGTGCTCCCTTTCTGCCGCCGTGCAGGCTGTTTAAAATGAGCTCGCTCTCGGTTAAGCTGCGTTCACTAAACATCTGCTTAACATCCCGCGCACACACCTCCTAATACAATGAGCTGATATGCCGAGYGGCGGAATGTGTGCAGCGTCCTCGGTCTCCCCGTGGAGGCTTCCAATGCATCAAGCCTAATCAGAGAGGGAGCCTCGGCTCATTGTGGAGGCTAGCGCTGCATGCTAATCCTCTGCAGATGAAGACGCTAAGCTAAGCGCAATCTGACAGCCATGAGGTGGGGTGGAAAAAGAGGCTAATGCTAACCACACTGTCACTGCTTCCTTATACAAATGCACTCCTCAAAGCTGTATACCTTTGGGTCTTAAAAGAGAATTCATGAGTGAGTGCGTGTAGAAAGACTAGCGAACGACAGCTGCATTAAAAGTGTTCAACATCCAGCCTGGCCAGCTGAGATCTGATTTGGCTGTCAGCATCTGTGTGCGTGTCTCTGCGCCCGCGGGTATGTGTGTGTCCATGAAGGAATTTGATGATAATGCTAACAAGCTCCCGGAGCTGAGCAAACTGAGACAACCTTTCAGCATAGTTAGCAAAGTTTCTGGTGTAAATACTACAGGAAGAGTTTGGCAAGCTGTTGTGATTGGTGGTTGTTTACCACCAGAGGTGAAAGGAAGTTGTGGCCTTCTCATTAAAACAAAAACCTCTGGAACTCTGGCACTTTTCTCATTAGTGTGTTCAGAGTCTTCACACAYAAAAGAATGACTGGTAAGTGGTTTTAGCTCAAGCTCCAAGTAAACAGACTTGTAAGACGGTAAAACAGCAACAACCATCAGAGAGTTTCAGAACTTCTGTGCGTCTGCGTAAAGATTTTTGAGAGCCAAGGCTTTTCAGCGTGGCACACACACACACACACACACACACACACACACACACACACACACACAC
>NW_013952751.1:242710-250433 GCF_001266775.1 Austrofundulus limnaeus | reverse complement strand
CACACACACACACACACACACACACACACACACACACACACTAACTGGCTCTAGTTGTAAGAAAAGCACCCAGGAGAAACACAGAAAAAGCACTTACTCAGAGCTGCCTGCCAATCTCAGCTGGCCACAATGCCCACCGCTGAACCCACTTGCTGTCAATCACCCTGCRCCACCACACCCACCTCCTGACAAGCTGCAAAGCGTCCTGCGGCGCCCATAATTACAAATGCTGCTGCCAAATCCCACCGCTAACCAAAACCCCAATTTGACAAAACKTCGCTGCCATGTCCGGGACAAAAATCCACCTGACGTTAGCATCCTGCTACCCCTCTGACACGTTATATCCCATTAACAAGGTGTCACCGCTAATATTTAGAGCCCTAATTTGCGTCGCTGCCGAAGCCGCTTTGATCCAAACAGAGTTTGACAAGTTTAATGACTAAACAAAACAGAGGACAAACAAACCTAAAGACCTGCTGCTAAATCATGGTGGGGGTAGTCTGCCGGGAGACTACTTTTGAAGTGGAGGRAAAAACAACCAAAGGAAGCTTTTCATGTGGCTGTGGCATCATTACGCCGGGCGAGGTGAGGCTGGGGCCTTAATTAGGACTGGGATTGATTTAAGTCCACGCTCAGAAACATGGAACGAAAGGGGAGATAATTAGAGATGAGGATGATACACTAGACGCAAAGGTGCTGAATGTGAATTTTAAAGACACAAAGGAATTATTCAAAATATAAAAGCAAAACCTCAGCTCGTTGTTTAGAAGATGAATAAGACAGAATATTCTAAGGACTGAAAACAGTTTTACTTTTTAAACTCTGCAGGCTAGAGCATTCATGTCGGTAAAAGTACAACATACTCCTTGACATTTATTGACATTACCCTGCAAATATTTCTGAGTTTACAAGGTTTTTAACCTCAGATGGTATTTGTAGGTGACAATGTTCAACAATACAACCTAAGGAACATGATTAGTGATTAAGGGGGAAAAAACATCACTGAAGTTGTAGGTAGAAGTTTTTTTATAAATAATTTTTAAGGTACTCGGTAATTCCCCTGCAGTATTGGCCTTGAGAGTGCGGAGTGGTTGGATGGCGGGGCTTTTGAAGACAGAATGAAGCATATGTATGTGTGTATGGATATATCTATACATCTATACATACACACATACCTGCCTACCTACCTACCTACATATACAAATACCTACCTACTATCTGTCTGTCTCTCTGTCTGTTGGTCAGAAAGAAGGTAGGTAGGTAGATAGATAAATAGATCCGAAACACAAAAATGGCTCTATCCTAATCAGTCTTACAGATTTTGCTGTAGTAGTAGCTGAGAGTCATCTCCAAAACACAATTTTATACATGCATAAAAGCTGGCTGTTGTATGGAGTCCTTCAATGATTTTAGGCCTTTCATTTTGAAATTACAAACATTAGTGATTCATCTCATTTCATTGAGARATAGTAAAACCAGTTCCTTATCCTCCCACTATCGCATCTCTTCCATCTAATCCACCAAGCTTTTCCTGAGAACTACAGGCTCCTGTCGACTTCCATGAACTCCTGCCTCTAAATGACAGAGGTAACCCTCTTATACAAGCAGCCGCTGCTAAAAGCATGTCATTTACCTCTGCTAATCTCAGGCGAGAACAGATCAGAACAGGCACCGAAGTAAAAAAAAACACTACATTCCCTCCTCACACAGATCCAYGGGGGGCAACTTACGTGAACTCAWACTTTCTGTTTGAACTTAACTGTCGTAAATACTAACTAATGACACTGAGTGACCCGTCTCCTGCATTGCCTGAGCCYAACAATTTTCTAAAAAGGACTTAATGCACCTATTTGATTCATAAGCTGGTGCATCTCTCCTTTAAAACCTTTAAATCCTCTGCTCTGTGTTATCTTGTAGCTGTCTAACACACACACTTATTTCACAAAGCTTAGCCAGACGCAYGGAACGACTTACCCCATTGATCTATACATTTGCAGGCTGTTGTACAACCTGGAAAAAAAATGGTGGCAGCTTGATTGCCCTATTCAGAAAGACTTCCTTGCAATCAAAACTAATGCCATTACTGATACTATGGTTCCACTGGCAACAAAAAGAAGCAAATTATACATTCTGCTTGAAAAGGCTTGTGCACTCAAGGCAGATATATGTGTTCTTATATAAGGAGAGTGATGCAATTAAAGTACATCACTTGCAAAGCTCACTAACACTTATATTATGTTAGCTACATGTCCAAGCTTAAACGTCGTAACATTTTACAACATCTTAGTTTTAGCTACCAATATGAAGGTAGTTAGTTACAAAACACTTATACATTAACCCATTTATGAAGCCAAAATAAAAGCTYTGCAGCTTATTAACGTMATGTTTTGTGACATTTTGAAACTGTGTTCTGTGAAAAAGTTATAAACTATCAATRTGTTATCTATTTTAAATTGCAGGAGCATTGACCTTTTTATGGATATTATTGGGCATGCTCAAAGTCAGCATTTTGCAATGCATTGTGGTCTAGATATATTAATACCCTCTTCTGGTTCTTTGAAATACACTTAGTTCTAAACAGTATTCATTTCTACCAATGTTTCAGCTGAGCTCTGAAGTCAAGACAAGTCTGGCAACAATGCACATTAAGAACATTTAGATATCACATCATAAACCATCAATACAACTAATTTATAAATATGTTTGTAYATAAATATCAACAAAAAAGCAGGTGTAAAAGACCAGAAGATYAGAGATGAGTACCAACTGGATGTARCTTTGAATGTATTAGAGTGCATGAGCATTAGCAGCTGTAAATAAGYCAATGAACTATTGGATAGTACTGACCATTCAATGGCTAGTCCAAGTGAACCCACTTCTGAAGACAATACCATCCTAAAACACCCACATTCATCAATATGTCATTGCAGTGTATGCAAATGCTACTATTTAAACTWAAACATCAGTCACTTTTGTGTTATACAGTTTTTTTCCACCAGAAACATAATAATATTCTTAGTTGTACCATTTAATTCCACCTAAATACCTGTGAAATGCACATTTGAGCATGTTGTTGYACAAAGATCATGATAAACTCAGTTATTTATAGGGATTCTGAAAATAATAACTGATTACGATGACTTAAACCTCACAAAGTCAGGACAAATGTTTTCCATTAAATGGGAAATGTGGCTTTTTAACAAATCATAAAAAACAAACAAAAAAAACAAACAAATTCCTGTTTTCTTTGAGGGTTAACGCTATGAAGAATTTATGATGATACACATCAAATCAAGGCCATAGCCTGTATGCTGATCAGGGAACTAAATCCAGTTTCCCAGAGTGGACTGCTGGGATGCCTGTAAAAGAAGCCGGGGCCCGCTTCATCCATAACCAACAGGGCCATCAGCGGGAGCAACAGCATCCTTCTGTATTCCACTCATGCTCCCATATCCTCTCCACTGCAGAGGCTAGAGGTCCACACACACTGTGGCTCCACTCATTACCTTGCCGCTTGGAAGCTGAACCCCCATTCACCCTGCTCACACAAACAGAAACAAGCTTGCACTTACACACGCTCGCGCACACCCAGCTAACCTCCTGATTAATCATTTGTTTTTAACCCCACCCCCTCGGAGGAGCTTCACCCCGATTGCAGGATGCAACATGATGTGCGAGTAAAACGTGATCCCGATGCTGATTGGTAGGTTTTGGAGGAGCTACAGTACAGCTCACAACATTTTGACGGCTCACACAAACAAAATYTGCATTCCCGATCTGTAATTTTTTCATTTCTTTCCCACAAAGCTGCTGGATGATTGAACGGTTCGCATGTAAACACGGTCAAAGGTCAAATAACGCAAAATGAAACTCATTTTACATATCGCCCGAGCRCACCTTAACGCATTACTTATACTGTGTTATTCCAGTGATTTTGACGGTAAATTTAATATCGACAGCCACAGCTGATTGCCTCCCTGAGCTGCAAATCCGAGCGTCAAGATTTGAATTAATGGGATATGTGATGTGACACTTTTCAGAGGCCATTCCTGTGATATTAAATCACTGATTGAATACATGAGCTCTAAGACTTTTATTTATTTATTTWTTTGGCTTCAGGTATCCCATCTAAATTAGTTTTATTTGAATGTTAGAAGCCCAGCTGTGAAAGATGAAATCCCCTAATGTTCTGGTAAAATCCCTCCAGCTGCTGTCTGTGTGTCCAGGGAGTTATTGCTTTATTCGCCATCTACAAAGAAACATTGCATTAAAGAAAAAAAAAAATCATCTTTACTCTGTTTTTAATGGTGCAGTTGGTACACAAGTGTTCCACCTACTAAGACACATCTACAGGAACTCATTGTAAGTACTGTAGGTGTATCAGTTTAGAAGTTTGCAAAGACCAAATCCAAGCTTTGTCTTGAGCTTTTCTAACATCTTCAGTGTAGCTTAAAAACTAATAAAAGCTGATGGTAAGTGACTGGTGTTTGGAATGAGCTGTTGTCTCCCTTGTGCAAGCAGACTATTTGTMAGGAATAGTGAGAAAAAACTAAGTTATTTCAACTCTATCTTAGGTTTTATGACTACTTGTTTTATAATACAGGCAAAAATGGTTATCTCAAAGACGAAACTTGGCTCTTTGAGATGGAAGTCTTAAAAAGCCCAAAACTACAAGTGACACAATTTTAGCCAGAGAACTTGCATGAAAGACTTGGCAAGTGTTTTGTGCCAGGTGTCCTTGCTGATGCAACCTGGGCTYGAATCTGCAGCCTCAGGCTTACAAGCCCACGGCATGGAGCACCGGGCTTCTGCAGCTCATCTTGAAAAATATCCAACAGGTATAATAAACAATCACACAATCATTGTCTAAAAGAAAGAAGAAAAATAAGTTTTGAAGCAAAACAGGCATAAAACCCGAAATGCAACTCGTTCACCAGAAGGGTCTCAGATTTSAGGAGGGATCTTATCTTACACACTAACTGACCATAATCATGTTTCCATCCAATTACATCCAATTTTAATTTGAATTTTGAGCTAATCTTAATAATGTCGCAAAAAGGAAAATAAAATTAAGAAATGCGAATCAGACGGAGTTTCCATCAACTGGCTTGAAGCGAATCAATGATGTCATACGCATGTGCGTATTAAACTAGAAGTAACCATCGCTAAACTCGCAGGGTCCACACATCTCAGGACAATGGAGAGGAGTTACCAGGAACACGTTGTTACTATCAGGAAAGTTGTAATTATTCTGTTATCAACTAGTTTTGGCGATGTTACTGCTGTCTGGAGACGTAGAGAAAGAAATGCAATTTTCTTCACATTACGAGATTACTGAGAAGACGCCGACAGCGGGAGGAGGGTTATGCTGCCAGTCGCGGCTGTAGCCGAACCAAAACTGGTACCGAGGAACAGCTGATCAGCTACGCGAGGTAAATGTTCGCTACATCACAACTTATTTGCCGAAAGTGTTTCCATCTCTCCTTTTGCGTATTAAGTGTTTTTCAAAAAACCCAAAAACCACCTCAAGCGAGCGTAAAAACTTTTTAGCGAACTGAGGATTTTTTTTCGAATTTTRCTGTTCCCATCTGACTTTTTTCGCATTTTTAATGCGACACTTCAAAATTGCACATTAAAAAGCCTTGATGGAAACACACTTAATGGCTGGTTGTTTGGATACATAATTGGTAAATTCTTCCAAAGCAGTATGAAAACATAAATTGTCTGAATTAGTATTGTTGGGATGTTGCAATAGTTTCTTGGACACATAACAGCAGGTCTAAGAATCAAGTTCTCTGTGAAACATGGGGCACCCCTGACCACACCTACCAGTTTAGGGTGTAACCCTTCGAGKTGATGCCTAATATTTTTGATTCTAATTTGAAGCTGTTTTTTTAAGAACTAACACCTCAGGGTTTTGTGTTAATACATGGAACGATCTGTTTCAGAAAAAACTTCAAAACTGGAATACAAAAAGTCGTATTGGACTTGCATCAATTATACATCCCTATCAATAGACATTCAGTAATGACCTTACATTTATCTTCAAATATGGACCAAAAATAAAACTGCCCCTGCTAAACGGAGCACATTAAAAGCTGAGTACAAGAGATTAGGCGAGTTGTCTCCCTGCCCTCTCTTCACTTAACAACCCTCCCTTTGCATCCACTCATCCTTGGATTCACTGTCATGCCCTCTCCTGTTTCGCTCTGGCTCAGTCCCCTCTCCATCTTGCTGGACCATTAGACYTAGCGAGGCCAGCTAACCAGGGTTAAATACACATAACCTCGCCGTGCCCCGAAAGGGGAAAAGAAGCCTCCCAGAGAGAGGAAGAACAAAAAAAACTTTCTCACACACACACAGCGATGACAACAGAGAGGTCCTCTGCAGCTTTAAGAGCTGTGATTGCTGTAATAGCTCTACAGAGGAGGGAGGAAAAGACAACAGAGAGRAAGGAGCAAGAGGCTSGAGGAGGGAAAGAACTGATAGATAGGTCTGCCTCTCAGGCCACTTAGGGGGCTCCTCCCCCACATGTCAGAATCTCAGGGTCACTATTATTGTGCTCAATCCGACAAAAAACTCACCGCAGTACATGAGCAGGCAGGTTACACTACAACAGGCAACATTGATTTTACAATATGGGCTAACGAAGCACAGAACGCACACAAACACACACCTCGTGAACACACACTATCGCTGCCCCATTGTTTCTTTTCAAAACTCTGACTGTAATTGCTGATGTGAAGATAAGTGTGTACAATAATGAAGCACAAACCAATTATATGCATGCTGCAACTATTATCAGGCACACAGACATATGACTGCACGCAAACACCCCCCCCACACACACACACACACACACACACACACAACAAGCAGGCCTTGTCTGGGAGAGAGGATGTGTGTCCCCTTGAGGCCTCCTCTCCCCCCATTTCCTTGGTGACAGCTGTCATCCAGTCAGGCCTATGGCCACTATGGCTGATCTGGCATCCTATTCTGTTGGCTGACACACACCGCACACACTCAGACACACACACACACAGACACACACACACACGCAGGGATACAAACCCTCAAACTTAACAGCCGCTGCAGATCCAATTCGGTTCCCCCCTCCTAGACCCCTCATCAGCTCAACCACAGCATCCCAACAAACACTGAGCTCAACTCTGGGAGCTAACTAGCAAAAGTTACTTCTCTGCTGCTTCTCCTAAAGAGACAGAAACAATATCTGACAGAGACGAAAATGACATTTTGTGAAATTCAATTGTTTGCTGTCACACAAACCCAGTCAGACAAAGAAGAAAAAAAATCAATATCACTTCCATTTCTGTCTGTTCAGTACCGAGATTCTTGTTGTGATTGCTTTAGCAGCTCCAGGGATGAGTAACAATACCTCTGAAACTAAGTAATCACATTACTGAATTAGAGAAATCAAAAAGTAACCTGTAACAGTCACAGTGAAATTGTTTGTGTGCTTTTGTATTGTTAGACATGAATGTTTCTCTGAATGCTTTGGTTATAAAGTCAGAGCTTCTGTAAAATGCATTAAAGTAAAATGTTGGCAACGTCCAAGACGAGAAGATGAAGTTAATTTTAGTCTGTTTGTGGATAAYTTCAAGACTGAAGCTTGCAAAAGATCAGCCAGGCCTGTTAAAGCAGAATTACCTTCAACTTTGCTTAAAGGAATTTCCTGTAGAGTTTTGTAGGGCTGCAACTAAAG
>NW_013952751.1:238836-240464 GCF_001266775.1 Austrofundulus limnaeus | reverse complement strand
ATTATAAAAACTGAACACCTTACAGGTGTTCAGTTTTTATAATTTTTTAAACGGCTGAATGCGGCTGATGCCAATGAGCTAAAAAGATGGTAAAATATGTCTAAGCGGCTGACCATTTAACTAGTTTATTTTTTGTTAAAATGCAGTTTCATTTCAGACTGTATTTTTACAGTCTTTATTTTACAGTTAAAGTATATTTATCATAAAAAGTCTAATGTTACAACTAATCGGGGATCCCTTTAAGGTTAGTAGTGTTGGTACAGAAACATCATGAAATGGTTTTGGTGGWACAACTTATTGGGAAAATTTGGTTCTCTAAACCTAACCATATTATAAACGAGGCCAGTATCTCAAGGAACCAATACAATTGTCAGCACAGCCAACAAAATGTCAATACCTGACCTTTCTCTTTAGATAGCTCTAATTTGATGCCGTAGGCTGTTAGCCGAGACTAAAATTACAACACATACACCAGACACTGCATATTATATAACATCTTTCTTAAAAGCTTTGGTCTTACCTATTGGCATCAACCTTGTTTGTCTGACAGTATAATACTGTATCTCAACCACTCAACAGATTTTAAAGTCACCATCAGGAAGTAATCTCTGGATGCACAATGACTATCGATTGCTTGCAACATATTTCAAGGTGACTGTTCCAACCAAGAGAACTTTGAAAAAAAAAAAAAAAAACAATTAATTCACTCAATGTTACCAACACTGAGCTGAAACTGGATTGGTTTTAAAAGCTGAGAGTCATCTTCAACACATTCACAGCAGATCTCGTGAGTTTTCAATATTGCATGAGATCACCATAAGTTCATTTGCAAGGTCTGAGTAAAACGGCTAAAACTCCATCCCTTCTCATCAAAAGAAGATTTAAACACCCTGACATAAAAGGCAGTGGGCAATTTGCATTCCTTCAAGGACTGCTAAGCTTTTAACATGTGCTTGTCTTTTAATTGGTTTAGTATGCTAATGCGGCTGATGCCAGTGAGCTAAAAAGATGGTAAAATATGTCTAAGMGGCTGACCATTTAACTAGTTTATTTTTAGTTAAAATGCAGTTTCATTTTCGAAAATACAAATTTAAACCTGTTTAATGCAGCATAACTGAGTCACTGATTCCATGGTCAGCTGTGCTGTCATAACCACCTCCCTACCCCACCAAGGTGGTTCTTTCACTCTCTGACGCCATTTCAGTGTTCTTTAATCCRATATCTGTGTCAAAGACGTAAAATGAAAATACTGTCTATTGGCAGGTTCAGTCCAAAATTATCTGTGCTGCCCTTTAACTGTGCACATTGATACAATGCTCGCCTGCAACTCTACACCCGCCTGACAGAAACCTGCTGCTCAGACACATTCCAGTCATGTACACATCTACTGCAGCATGCCAAACACATCACTCCGACTGCCCACAGAACACTGACCCAGTGCTGTATTACTGCATTTAAAATCAGACTTCACAGGCGACTTTACTCCATTTGAGATCCACTTCAGGCTGCGCAACGAAAGGACTTCGAATCTAAACTGTGATTCTTCTGAACTTGAAGTRTTGGCAATTTTATCTCTCAGTTTAGAATGGAATGCATCGCAAAGTATTCATCAACTCCATTTTCTGTAC
>NW_013952751.1:237041-238515 GCF_001266775.1 Austrofundulus limnaeus | reverse complement strand
GAAAGGCAGCAGAAGAAGAAAAAGTTCTTGATATCTGCTCCTAATTACAAAAAAATATTAATTTCAAAAAGTAAACCAAATAATAAAACAAAAACAAAAAAATTCAACTCCTCAAACAGTGATTCATACAAATACAAATTAAACAATTTCACATTTCTTTGACAATTTTGCTTTGATTATTTTTAAAGGAATTAATTGATCCAATTCTTTTATGATCATTTTCCAGATTATTCCAGTCTTTTACAGCAGCCAGCTCACTTTGTTATACCAGGACAGCTGAAAAGACCTGTTATTTCCCCACTGTGGGTTCACTAAAAATGTTTTTTTTAATCTTACGTTTCCCCACCTTTTGCAACAAATTAATCTGAGGAGTTGATCAGCCCTGCTGTTTAACTCGAAGTTTTTCTTTGTAAACAAGACTGTATCAAATGGCTTCGCCAAAATCCGGTCCACACCATTCAAACTCTCTGCCATTATGTGCAGCTTGCTACCTAGCTAGCTTGCTAGCTGGGACTGGAGCGAGGCTAGAGTGAAGTGTGTCCGCCTTTGAGCGCTTTGTGACGGCGGAGGAACTCAACAACACCCGCTGGACAGAAACTGTGATAGACGTCAGAAAGAGTGATAGAAGTCTGTCTCCAAATACAAGCAGATACAATAAAACCCACCAGAAATAAAAACTCGATTTGTTAGTCGTTTTTAACAAAGAAAACGCTGCTAAGAGGATTAGGAAAGTCTCCGGTTCAGCTCAGAACAGAAACGAAAGTAAAAACTGCTCCCAAAGATTGTTTACACCAAAAGATCTTTGATTCGCTCATTTCGCTGTCAATCAAAAAGCGATTCAGGCTCAGACAGATCATCCAATCATCATGCAGAATCTGGGCGTCCGAACCCACCCAGTGCCCCATATACCCCCCAGAGACGCTCAGCGTCCGGGGGCGGGACAAAGCCCAGCATTTATCCAATGACTCGTCTCGTTTCGCTGCATTTTTCTGCCTCACTATTGAAGTCTGTGGACGCTCAGCGTCCGACAGTTTAAAGCACTGTGACGCTGCGGGAATGAGGGAGAGGAAAGCCGCGTCGTTACCAGTGATAAGAAGCTGATTCTGAACAAAAGTTGAGCGCGTTAAAGCGCATATTTAGTCAATGACATGAACACACAACAGTGTTTATTTGATCGCTTATTTTTTTTTACATTTTTGGGGAAGCTGAGCTTCCCTCGCAGTCTTAGAGCAATCGCCTCTGGTTGTTACATAAAAAAATACAGTAAAAAAAAAGCATGCAGCTAATAAACAAGCAGATATCCACTAAGGTAAACATACAACAACCAGTGACTGCTTGGCAAATGGCAACCAGTTGGAAAATGTAATTGCTTGAACTTTAGAGGAGTGACTGCAGCTTTCTGAAATACCCATGGGAGCCGTCCCACTAACAACACACACACACACACACACACACACACACACACACACACACA
>NW_013952751.1:209290-235578 GCF_001266775.1 Austrofundulus limnaeus | reverse complement strand
GATCTCATAATTATGAGATCCTGATCTCATGACAGTCATAGCTGACCTACGCTACAGGAAAAGTAGACGAGGACTTTTGTTTCCTCTTGGGTATGAGACACTGGGAAATGGAGTTTATTTACGCGGATGGCATTAATATTGCGCAGGTATCATAAGTCCTTGAGATTGTTCAGGTGAAAAGCCCACTCTCACCTGCTTAAAGTCATTCTCATCCTGCAGGATCGATTGCACCTGTACGGAATGCTTCATCGCTACAAGTATCTAATGCATCTGAAATGCACCCAGGCTGACTTAGTGGTGTCTCAAAGAACTGTACGGTGTTACATTACATCCTGTTCATCAACAAAGAGCACCCACTTGGTCCTGTTTTAACCCTGAAAGTTATAAATKTATTAAACTCTGGTGGGTAAACTTGTACGTACAGCTCACCCCTAATTTACGTTACGGCTCCGCTCCGCTGCGGTGCRCAGGTCGCAGCTGTGCGTTTCAAGTCCAGTTTACACTACGTCCACTACGCTCCGACAGACGTGCAGGAAGGAGTTTGCGTGATAAATTCAGTGATAAGTGTGGAAGTCACAGAAAAAGTAATTGATTCTGTGAAAGACGAACTCCAAACACAGCTGAAAACAATGATATAAAGGCTTTTGGTATCGATGTTGAAACTGTCTCGCGGTCGGCTTTCTGAAACTTCTGATTTTAAAATAAAATCCACGCGTATCGTGCGTGTACACATATGCTTCATGCTACATGTTTCCATCTGCTTCCCAAACAGAATGATACATTCTGACAGCATTTGTGTAGAAATATATCTGTATATTTATTAATATAGCTGCAATTTTGACATTATTCTGAYAAATTATCCAGGCTAAAAGTGTCTTATTTTGAAAATATGGATGTTGTGCTTGTTTCTTTTCCTGTTGGTGCCAYGTAATCTTTAAAAATTGACTCCGGCGCAGCTCCGGAGTCCGGCAGAAATAGGATCTGTTCTAATTTTGACGGATCACCGTCCGCTCACCGCGGCCCTGCGCCGCCGTGCGCAGCCAGTGTAAACACTCTCATTGATTACAATGGGTGCGTAGGAGACAGAATGCAAGTAATGTAAATTAGGGGTCAGTCTGGGCGTTCGTGCWTTTGAAATCACACACTGACACACCTGGGTGGAAAATAAACTCAAAACAAGAGTTCCTATTATTACATCTGGTACATACATCTTATCTCGTAATTCTGAGATCCCAATCTCATAATTACRAAAACAAGTCTAAGTTTTTTTAAATTTGGTGAACGCAATGCTCTTCTATACACGTTAGCTACATTAGCAACACTAAGTTTAATTCATGCATATTAATGCTAAGTGTTGGTCTACAAGTGAGCTACAGAATGAATGCATTCACTCACCAACTCTGCATGCTGAGGTGGACCTTTTAAAAAATTGGTTTGGTGCCTAAAATCTTGGTTCCCGGTGTGAACTGCACGCCATTCTGATCCGAATGAAGAATCATGACAAAATTATGAGTGGGCATGCACTCAACCACCTATCTGACTCGAGTGGGAACACGCTGTGTTTGAGATGTGTCAGTTCTCCTCACGTTAAGTGGTTCTCTGTTGCTCAGAATAAAAATTCCCAGAAGGAATATAAAGATACTYCGAAGCCTTATCGCTCCAGCACTAAGTCAAAGTTTATATGAAGAACAAGAAAGTTAATGGTACATTTCAGACACAAAAGAAAAATCTGAATGTCTCAAGTTTTTGTTGTACAGGARCGCATGCATACACTGAACAATGAAGTGACTGATGTAACAAATACTTTAATTTGCTTTTAGAAAAACAGACACCAGACAAATTTTATGCACTACAACAAATATATAAAAAAGGGCCAAACTTGGAAAATAAAAAAATTTTTTTTTCTTCATTTCACTCATGCAAAGTATTGCATTAGCAGTGCATCTTTATTCTAATGCAATAATAAGAGGAGTTATTACAGATAAAGTATGAACCTCTGGGAATGAAGATGAATATTGTATTACCTTTAAAAACAATATATGGTTTTTGCTATAAAAATCTAATTTCACTCATTGTTGTTGTGCTGTTTGTTCCGAAGGTCTAGTGGCAAATTGAAAATTAATGAATTATTTTCAAAGCTATGACTGTTTTGGGAATAAACTGAACACAGTGAAAAGGCTGTTTGTGAATCCTGGAGAGGGGTTTTGTTTTTTTCTTTTGCTGTGACACCGGGTCACTGATTGAATCTACTGTAGATGCTGTGAATTGCATTGACTGAACCAGACTTTTTTTTTTGTGGTGCCTTTTCATAACCAAACAGAGGTGCTTTTTTACTCTTTGGTTGCATCTTAAAAACTGCTTTACACATACAAAAAATAAATAAAAATATATGCAAGGTTGAAATCGTTTGATGATCTATCACTATCAGCTTAACTCCAAACAAATCTGGGAAAAAAAAGCAGTCGATGTCTAAAACTGACATATTTGGGTAAAAAYGTCCTTCAGAAACAGAGCATCACTGTCCTATTTTCTACTCTAAAAGTCTTTCTACAAATGTTCTTCACCCATAGGAATGCTATTGTGTTTCCATGCTTGTAAGTCTTTAAGTGTGAGCAACTGTGTGTGTTGAACAGTTTGTGAGCGAGCCTCGGGCTGCCCCCTCAGCACTGCGTTCGCATCGACCTGCAGTGGAAACCAGGACTGCGCTGGGCCATGTAGGCCAGGAAGTCGATAGGGACATCAGAATGAGGGCAGCTGTCCAAAATGGCATCACAATGTGCCCTGAGGCTGCGTTCGCTCTCACAAACACACCGTACACTGTACATACAAAGACATGGACTTTTTTTTTTTTTCTAATAGCATTGGATTTATGGTTCACAAACCCCCAGATGGTGATTCATGCGTAATCCGACAAATGGCTGCTGGACAGACACAGTTTTAAACCTCCAAACTGGAAAACTGATTATATTTTTTCTGCAATAGCTAAATTATCTCTGTACCAGCTTCATACTGTCACCTATAAACAACAACCAAAAACTCCTGCAAAAGAATGAAGGTGATCTTGAACTTTATCATGATCATCCAAACAGGAAGTGAGGCTTTCTTTCCATTGGACCTCCCTACACTCTACAAATATTACCTGCTTTTCCAAAACACTCTTCGTTCCCTTAATGCAGGTGGAGCATAAAATCTATTTGTGGACATTGTATCAGTTTAATAACGTAACATTAAACACAAAAGGTGCAACTCACACGTGTGGAAGGGCAGAGTCTTGACAGCCTGCACATAAAAGATGCAAATAAAGCTGATTGGTTCCCGATCTACTYGAGTCAACAGTTCGAATCCTCACACCGAATCAGGCCCCAAGAATCCGAGGTCTAAGTTAAACCAAATCCTGAACGTCTGCGGGCAGACTAAAGATGTCCACAAGTTAGCAAACACATAAAAAAAACAGCAACATCACCAGAAATGCATCAAACTCACACTGGTCGGCATCCAGTTCAATAGCTTCCCGGAAATGTAACTCGGCTCCCAGAGTTGTAAAGTAACTAAGTACAAATGCTTTTTTACTGTACTTAAGTAGAAATCTAACTGCTCATTTTAAATCAATACTTACACTTTTAATACTTAAGTACAAAAAATATCTGATTCTTTCATACTTTTACTCAAGTAATATTCCTGAAGGAGACTTTAACTTTTACAAAAGTAATTTTTTGATAAGATACTTGTACTTTTACTCAAGTATCACTTTGTGGTACTTTATACAACACTGTCGGCTCCAGGGGGTTGAGGTGTGGAGCGTGAACGACTTAAAGTGAACTGGGTTATTTTAGTAACTGACTCAAATTGACCCGGTTCCATAAAATGAACTGGACTTATCAGGTCTAGACACAAGAAAGCTGAGACGGATTAAGGACTAGAGGTAACAAATACAAATTCTCTGCTCTAAAACTACTAAGGAGGGATGCATCACAATGCATTAATGGTTTTATTATTACAACACAGTCTTCTGAATTGGAACGAATCGTGAGATGTCTAAAAATTCCCGCCTTTGCCCCATCACCTCGCTTCATGTGTCTGTGTTAAGATCCGACTCAAAGCTGGAATATCGCACCATGTACGCATAAAGCTACCCCAAGGTTGTTTCCATGACCTGATCACAATCACTGAGGCCATCTTGACTCAACTTTGTTGCAGTTTCTCAGTTTGGAGGACCACAGCGTTGGTTCTGTCACTGCATCACCAACYCCTCTGATAGATGACTCCAAAGTGCAGAAATAAACGTGTGAAAACAACAAGTGATGTGTGCACAATTCATTGAAAAAAAACAGGTTTTTCGCTTTTATCAGAAAGCTACTTTAACTGCGAACCAGTCAGTRCATAAGTTGGGTTGAAATTATTGTCGCTAGCAAAGAAAAATAACACAGAAATGCTCAAAAATGAGATGTTTGAGGATTTTTTTCCTGAAGACCAGCTTTAATGGGACAAATGTGACTGCTGTTTTTAGGTACATGACTGCATTTTTAATTGTTTCATTAAGTTTTTAACAGCTCCTACTTTCCGAGCACGGAAATCTAGTTTAAAAGATATTTAAATATATCCCGACCACAGCTGGAAAGAGGTAGTCCAATACTTTCCTGCCAAATACAACCATCCTGAGCAGATAATCATCTATATTTAAACAACTAAATAATTCATTTGAGGCGGCCTTGCTTCATAGCATCACAGCCCTGGCACTAAACTAGCTAAGATGCTAACTCATGCATCACTGAGTTAGTGGTGCTCCCCTCTGCCTTATYTCTGAAGCACGCATCAAATGACTGTTTTCAATTATACAAATTAGGCTTACTTAAGGAGGGGGGTCTTGATCACACACATGCAAACATGAAGAGAGATCACACAACGACACATCTCAGGTGGGAAATGTTCCGGGACACTGTAAAAAAGATCTGTGTTGAGGGAAATGAGCCAGGCAGTCGAGATTGCCACGATGCTCCGTTAAGGTTCCTTCCACGCGTTAATGCCTTTACAGCGGTGCCTTTGGGGGTGGGTCCCCCCTTTTCTGCCAAAAGCCATTCGGCCTGTTTGATCAGCGGCAGTTTGGAGGATTGAATCCGCTCATGAAAACATCACCCTCCACAGCTCCCCATCGGAAGCGAGAAGCCTCGAGGGCAGGTTATTACAGGATGCAGAGAGACGCCACTGGACGTACACGCACGCATGGAGGAGCAGCCGTGCTCATGGGCGTGCTTAGCTTACACATCCGTGCACAAACGTGTATTGCGACATCCATTAAAGCGAAGCTAAAGTGCACCAGATGTTAGGGCCTGTTTTATTCCAGCCCATGGTCCCCTCTTGTTGCAAAAAAAAAGTCTTATGCTAACAGGAATCAATGACTCAAAGGACACCTCAGGTTTCAGCTTCTCAGTAGCAAATTATAGAGTCCCAACCTAAGTGCTGGTGTGTCAGGGTGGAGAATCACAGTTTTCCCACTTCTTTGAAAATGGACTTGGCTGTTGAGTAGCGTACCTGACTATTTTAGTTTCCTATACAATACGCCGACCTCAGTTAAAAGCTGCATTGTGCAAAACAGACTGCATATGTCCACTACCAGCCAGTTCACCAGGGGGATAGGARCTCCTACATGATAAAGGCGAATGCACAAACACTTTGACAAARAGAAATCACAAATTGTTGAACTCAATCCTACAGCACAGTTTAGCTATGCTTGTTCTGAATACAGAGGAGGGGGAGAAAAGAGGTAAACACAGGGGACTGTATTGGTTTCTGCATGCTCCACTGCTCTATTATAGCTGCCTGTTTACTCATCTAAATATGGAAAATGCACTACACTCTCCCTGGGGTGAATGCAAAGAAGGTGAGCAACTAATGTAAAAAAGAAAAAAAATAGAAAAGCATTTTCATGATCTTTCTGCCCCCAAACGCCCACACACTCTCATTACATATAACACAGCATCTACTTTACACCTTAAAACACTCCAGTGTTCTACGTTTCTACCACCATCGCCCACTAAAGCATATAGGGTATAAGACACGAAGTGAGTAGTGCAGAAAACAAGCAAGGCATGAAAAAACAGCACCAACTTCAGTGAGCAAATCCATCAGTTTGAACAAGTTATCCCATTTTAGCAAATCTGAGGAGCTCATGCCTGAAATGATGAGGACTTTCCAACAAACAGAGCTGCTGACGCTGAGCGGAAACACTGGAAATCAATTACTTYCCGTGTAAAATTAGAAAATCTAATTTCGAGTTAGAAATTTGATTGAAATGTGGTCATACTTTATATTTTTAAATGCTTTTATTGTTGCTTTTTGTGCATTTACAATATCTGCCACTGTAATTTCACGACTACCATTTATTATCCTACACCTCTCAGAAGCCAAAAACTGATCATTATATTAGTTTAAAATAGTCTCTTAATAGTATCATTGATATAATTGTTTATCGCAATATTTCTGAGATAATTTATTGTACAGACAAAATTGTAGACTATTACATCACTTATTAGCTTATAAAGTGCCCTTCGGAAGCTTCAAACTTTGTGCTTTTAGTCAAACTTTTCCCATTTTGGAGCAATTCTGGACAAAAAGGTCAAACTGTAATGGCTCATGCTAAGGCTTCATGAACTCTTGTGAACTGTTTTTGTCATTTTTGTGTGCACAGCTTGCAAACTGCATTCTTGGATGTGAATATAACGCTCCCCCTAATGACACTTATGATATATTTTCAATATGTGTTGAAACGATAAAAGATATTGTATATCAGCACAAAGTATCGTCGGTCAGCACTTTCTTTCTGAAATGCTCAGCACCAGTTTTTGCTTTAGCCCCAAGGCAGAACAGGTAAATGGGCAGGGGTGTATAAGGGTTTGCGGAAGGAGTTGAGGCCACCTGGGTTGAGTGTAGGACTCAAAGCTAAGAAATGAAAGGAGTTCTTGGTTATAAAAGGGAGGATAAATTAAAAAAGCTGAAATGTGGGCAGAATGGATGGATTGGTTGAAGGGCAGAGTTATATCGGTTTAAATAGATGATTGGTGGCGAGGGCACTCAGAGGGAATGTGTGTGCTCCAGAGGTGCAGATTAGATCACCGCCATAGCTGCAGAAGCCCCCCGAGGACGCCGCAGATAAACATCAACAGATAATCTACACATTTATTCCCATCTCTGCACAATCATCACTTCCTGCCTCTATGTCCTCCCCCTCAACTCTCCTCTGAGGCACACCTCCTCCACTTCCATCCAATCACCACCATCAACACTGCTCCTTTCTACTGCATCTCCGCGTTTTTTTTCTTTCCTCTTTTTGTTGCCTTCACTAACTACGTCTAAGTGTCCYGAGGCAGTGCACTAGATCACGCTTCTCAATAAACCCGTCAAGCTCTCCACAGCAGCTTCCCGACCCCGTCTCCCTTTAGCTTTCCGAAACACAATAACAGCAACTCCTGAACACTCCTCCCAACAAAACTCCCATCGATCACCTCGCTTTGTGAAACACACACATCTATCAGCATTGTGCAGCTGACTGCAGGCCTGGTGCCCTCTGAAGACCCTACTGCTCTGCTTTACAGAGCATTTCTGCTAGAATAAGATATTCTTTTGGATTTATCGTCGCGTATAAGCTAACAACGTAGAAAAATTAAGAAAATTATTTATTGTTCGATTAAAAAAAAACAGGGGCAGAACTAGACTTTTTTTTGCAAGGGGTAGCCAATGTGTTTTTAAGGGGGCCACATACAAATAAAGAAAATCATTCTGGCTTTGAAAATCCAAGTTAGCCAYCACAGCTAATTCCAAATGGCAGTAAGTGAGCTGTTTTAAAAAATACTGAGCTGAAGCTGTGATTGTAGCTAAGAATGATCCAAAAAACATGCTGAATGCTAGTAACAACTTATTATTCAGCCATTTTTAGACATATAAAACTGAAGATTAATGTAAAAGTAGCAGAAAAACAATCTTTACTAAAGTCTAAGTGCTAATCAAAAATTCAAGATGACCACATGTAACTAGTTGTGGAGTAGCTAAGAATGATCACATGCCGATTGTTGATGCTAATCTCAAATTAAACTAACCACTAATAATGATTTTACAAAGCGCTGTAATTCAGCCRTTATGTATACACAGCTGAARAYGTATAAATTACATTAGTATCAGAGAACAATCTTTAACAAGATCCAAATGCAGATACAAAATCCAAATTTGCCACCCACTTGTCAGGTTATTGTGGGTGGTCAATCAGGTGCCAGGGGTGGCACTTTCCACTCCAGCCACCCCTCTGGCTCCACCCCTGAAAAAAAAAACTCTTTGCCCAAAGAGGAACCCAGTGCTGGCACCGGTATTTGCCAGACGTGCAATGAACTGTGCCAATGCTGTGCATGATTAAGACGGATCTTCACAGATCATTCATCGACTGATGCCGGCATAATGATGCTATTTGTGATCAGTTTTCAAACTCAGCTGAATCACGGCCTACAGAGCTTTCTCAAGCTGGAAGGCATTTGAAAGAACAAAACAAAAAAGAAATGATTAACAGTTGGTTGTTCATGCCAGAACACACTGGAGTGTGTTGGTCAGAACWGGGTTGAGCAAGGATTGTTGGCTAAATGCTTCAATTTGGGTTGTATGAGAGAACTGCAGCACACTCCAAAAAAAAGGAGCTGTGAAATTTGATTTCTGCCGCTTTTCAATAAAAAGCACTGCTGCTAGCATTAGCATCCAACTTGAAAGCTTTTAGTTAATGCTCCTGGTTTGTATATTGACATTATTAGACGATACGAAGTAATACACCAAAACTGAATTTTGCTTTTTAGTTGAAGAGAGAGAATAGCTTTTTTTAAAAGCTGAACCGTACTCCACAAGGAACAAAAAAAAAGTTGGGCCAAGACGAGCAGCAACGCTCTGACATCCTGTTTGTGCTGCCTGCCCTCCTCTTTGCATTACAGTTCATTCTTTGTGTAAGTCAGAGTTAGACCTGACAGCTCTRCAGCTGTGAATGGATGTGTGGGCTTGCATGCATGTTTTGCAGATGGGRGGGAAATGGAAATGAAGAGAGCCAAAATGACAAGGAACGCCAAGATAGATTCTTGGGAAGTAGTGAGTTCTGCTCTGTCTTGTTGTGTCAGCACGCTAAAGTTCTGAAATTTCAGGCTAATCTCTCATGCGGAGCCAAGGCACATATAATCTGCTAAAACAGTTTGACGTTTTTGTGTTTTCTAAAGTTAGCTGGTTGTGACGTATTCTATCAACTGTAAGTGAATGATTATGATTAGAACATTTCATTATACTGGTGGTTCATGAAATATTTTGCTAACAAACAGTCAAGCCTTCAACAGTTAATGGCAATGTTTGACTGTGACTGGCAGCAGTGGGGAGCGCTATTCCAAAAATTAGCTCCGCAATTTCTAAAGCGCTTGTGAAAATATTTAGGTCCACAACTTCAAAAGCGCTTATGCCATARATAAACTAGCAGAAGCTAATTTTAAAGCGCAAGTTCAATTTAACACTTACTAGCTGGCAATAATTCATGTGCAATATATGCACAACACTGCCAACTAGTGGTGTATGAACCCTTTTACAGTTTAATCCTACAACCGCCAATAGCCTATATGCCACGGTCATTAATGACGTATTTCTGGTAAAATTTTTGCCACGCTCCTCCCTTCCACTCCCTGCTTACTGCCTATGTTTTTAGCGTTTGCTGCTAGTACTAGTCCGTGAAAAAGTCACAAAAGTTAAAGCATCTGTGATCTACTGGTATAAAACGTGAGTTCTGTTGTGTGCCGTTGTGTCCACTAAGCAGCAGGTACGATAGAGTAGTTAGTTTTTCTCCTTTTTCCTTTAGATGAGGAGGTGACAGCAGTGGATCATAGCATTACAAGGAAAACGTATCTTTAAAAGCTCACGCTTGCGTTTGTAATCGGCACTTCTAACCTGAGGATATTCAAGAGCCAGCATCAGAAATGAGAAGACGGAGGTTACAAAAGGGAAAAGTACATTTATCCCATTTTACTGGCAAGACAGGGAGAGGAAAGACCTCCTTCATACGACAGCTAGCAGGAAGCTAGCAGGAGGCTAACACAGCAGCCGGTACAAAGGTAGGTGTGTGCGCACATGGGCGTTTGTGTTATATGAAATGTTTTTATGCGACTTTGTGATGAGTTTTATGCAAAAGTAAAACCTTGTTAGAGTGTATTTTACAGTGTAGACTAACACTAACACCGTGTTGACCGTGAAGTGGAGTGGCATCAAGTGCTGGGCCGGATGTCCGTGGCATTTAGGCAATTGCTGGGGATGTGATTTCCTGAAACAGACCTTTGGYTCCTGGTGTAAAAATTAAAAAGTTATTGAGGATTGCTAGTTTGGCTGCTTCTTTKGTCTTTTTCTTTTGTTTGTTGTAGATTTTTCATTAAAGAAGCATCAATAAAGTAATTTTAAAAMTGTTTATTGGAAAACTGAAGCGATGCATTCTGGGCACATGACGGATTTGATTTGTGAYGGGAAACGAAAGCACGGAGTACAGGAAACTATCTGTGAATTTCAAAATAAGAGCTTGGATTTTAAAGTTTTCCGTGTAGTTGCTCCAGTTGACCACTAGATGTCTGTCTTCATCAGCATAACATTTTTAAATCATTTCTGAGTCTCTAACCCCATTGGTCGATTGCTTTGACCAATTACAGTATGTCAAGTATTGAGCTCCAGCGTTTAAACTTTATTTTAAAAAAAAGGAGCTCCGATTGTAAAGTAAAATAAATCAATACATACAAAATTTTAGTATGGATTACAAACTTTAACTGTTTTTGCTGGGACCGGGAGTTCTAAACATTGCCTTCCTGCTACGTAAGCAGACACAAAGCATTGTGGGAAATCCGAACCGCGACCGAAAGCAACAGTTAGCAAGGATGTATATCTTCCCAATAGGTGTGTTTATCTGGGAGAGGTGCTGTTGGATAAATCACATGTGATGTGATTCATTGACAGCCATACCTTCCGCTGTTTAAGATAATGATGACTGGTAGATAAATAGTTATTAGTGGTACTACATTTTAATTTTAGAAAGTGCAAATCTGCTTATGAATTATAAAAATTAGTAAGACTGCTAAAGCGCAAATGAAATATTTAGGTCAACAATTAACGGATTTGCGCTTTAGCAGGCTGGTGCCCGGTTCGCATGAGCAACTACCACTTTACGTGTATCAGTAAAATCAACTAAGCTATAGATATTTTTTATGTTCCCTAAGATCACTTGGCTGTGGCAGCCATTTTGAATTATGGTGACTCCAAATGCTAATAAGATGTAGATGTATATCCACAGTTTGCTGTCTGAACAGCTCAATAAAATGTATCTAGGGTATTGTTGGACAGCATTGATCTTTTTCATACCAAGGAATGCTGAGTTCTTTCTCTCATCATATTTTTAAATACCGTCACCATTTTTTTTATTATTGACATATACCACAATACTGCCATACTGCCCAAGCCTAGCCTAGGGGTTCATCAAATATYTTGCTAACAGACACAAACAGAGATACAAACAATCAAAAAAATGATGGCCATTCTTATGAAAACCTTTTTGTGCCATGATTACAATCTGGTTCAGGAGTCTGCAAGGTTGCACTTAAATACAAGCTGTCTGAAGTTCCTTCAAACTTTTCCCATCAAGATTTGAAGATATGTTAATGTTGTGTAATCATGCAGAGAAAAAGGACAAAAATGTTTTGTGTACATTTCTGGCAACATACACAACAATGATTTAACCCACCAATCAAACAGTCATCAAAAATGATTCTGTTTGCCATTTTAAATTTTGGAGTACCTGCTATTTTTTTCCCTTCTTCCACTTGGAAAACAAAAAAATGATTTGATTCACAATTATGATTGGCTGTGGACAAACAGAAGCGACTCCAGACTGCTGCCACGTGCATGAGCAAACACACTGATGAATGCCACCTAGTTGAACTTAATCAACCATGAATGCAAGAAAAAAGACTTCAGTGTTGATTGCGCTGTTTGACAAATTAAAGATGCCACAGAAAAGAGCCAATTAGCAGCAAAGAGGTAAACAAAATCCAACAAAGCGGACATGGAGGACGTAAAAATGTCTGGATACAGGAATCTGATTTGTGCTGCAGGACACGACGTGCTCGCTATTAGCAGGTGGTGATGACATTTCAGTGAGCTTTAAATGCCATGTGACCCTTGAAGTTTCAGAGGCATCTAATGTCACAGGGCCAGCTCTCACATGATCTAACAGTTGCACTTATGCAAGCTGATCATTCTGGGCACAAGGCCTAGGTGATCAGATGGAGTTGAAAAACAAGAAACTAAAATCTCTTGTTTTGGGGCTATAATTTAAAACAGAGAGGTGATAAATCTAAGAAGCAGCCTGGTTAAACACCGAAACTTCTACTTCCAGTAGAGATGTAATAATGGCATGAGACATCGACTGCAAATCTATGAAGATCGATGTAAACAAATAGTGAAAAATCAGCTGGTGGGAGTGCTTCTGTTTTTTCAAGAACCCAACTGAATGATTGCAATGTTAAAAACACTGCATGCTGGCGTCACAAAAAGCAGCTTTCTTGTATTTATTTATTTATTTATTTATTTGTTTGTTTATTTATTGTTTTTCAGAAAAAAAACATTTTATGGACGGTTTGTGGAACAAATGCAAGCCTTTTTTCAACAAAGAGATCTCTGTTCTTCAGTTGTTCTTACTGGTTTGATTTATGCACCAAAACTACTTGGTTAAGTTTGGAAAAATACTAGTACATTAGGCACTACAAAAGGTTAGATAATAATTGCATATACCCTTTCATTTTTACCATTCATTTGATTGTATGTTTCTTTTTCAACCTACCGTAGAACAAAAWCAGTAAAGCTAAAGTTTCATCTAAGCAAACTTGCATGGTTTCACTCATTGTTCTTGAAACATTCATGATGCTGGACTCTGTAGGTCACAGGAAGAAAAAGCAAAGTTCTATCAGTATCTAAGCAGGCTGTAGTAGACACTTTTCACAGAATGTCAAGGCAAACCTTGAAACCTTTTCTGCTTCGATCTGCTGTGAAGGACTTTATTATAAGTGACCATGACAACAAGTTGCACAAAGCTAAATATGAGAAAGTCCTGATGCATCTCAGTAATCATCATCTCATCAATCATCAGACTGAAGAAGTCTGTTAGAGGAGAGACGAAACGTTTCACTAAAGAAGAACCCATCCAGAGGACCTTCTTATTTTTTTTTGACTAAATATGAGAAGTTTACTGAAGTCACAAATACATAAGAAACAGTGATGTTTTACCAGAACCATGCTGAAGTTCAGCTTGCTGAAGTGTTTGTTTTGTGTGGTCTATTTTTTTTTCAACAAGATTACTACTGTTATACAAGCATTTGAGCATGAAATATGTCGAGTTACTGCACTGTATGTTGGTTTAATGAACATATACATACACAAACATTTAAAAAAGGCAGTTTTATTACATTTGGGTAAGTGTGCAGCAATCTGTGGCCCTTTGGTAGTGTCATCAAAAAATGTGGCATCCTCCATCATGCAAGTTGCCCATCCGTGTTTTAGGTACACACTTAACTGCAAAAACGTGATATTCTTGCAGTTGGATACTAGCAATACTACTACCTTTAGGATTTTAGATACTACCTAATACTTTTAAAGTACCATTAAAAGAGCATACTGTCCTATTAAGAGTTTTGACAAGTCCAAAAGTAAAGCAGCAAAGCTTAAAAATGCTTCTTCAACTGCATACAGACAGAAAAACTCCCTGAAGGTAGTCGGCATTGGAAAATTATAATTTTTATCAATTGCCGAGTGCCCATTGCTGTGTTTAAAATGAAACTGTTTGCTGAAAGATTCTGTTTGCAGGGAAAACGATAAACAATAAAAACCACGAAAAACACTGAATGGGAGTAATTAGTGAATATTATTGTGAACTAATGCAGGTAGGCTTATCCCTCTCTGGATTCTGATGGCTCTTTTAGCCGAACAAGAGCCTCAGTCCACAAATGTTGCGCCTAATCCCAAATTCCTCTCCTTCTCCACAATAATGAGCTCCTCTCAGACTCGAGAGTTGACAGAGGTAAAGCATTTAGCACGCTCGAATGACGGGGGGGGGAGGAGAGGAAAGAGAAGAGAAGATACAGGCCAAAGAGGGATATAGCGAGGGATGGCGGGGAGAAAAGGGGAAGAGAAATCCACCGAGACGTGCACGAGGTAAGCTCTCCCTCTGGCAAGGCAGAGTAATGCTGCCGCACAGTCCAAATGCAGTGCCTGACTGTTTACAATGAGATGAAGAAAGGAAGCGAGTGACAGAAAAGAACGAAGGGATGCTGCTGAAAAAAAAATTAGCTTTTCATAAACAGAGAGAAAAGGCGAGATCATCTCGGTGCTTTCTTGGAGAAACTGTTATTTTCTTGCCTGTCACAATAACCCAGGGGCACGATGTAAACAACGTGGGAAGTGTGTTCATCTGCATGTGTTTCTATGTGTCATGTGTTGTGTGTTTCTGCGTATTTACGTGGAGGGGAGTGTGTGTGTATGCAGCACTGGGGAAAAAAAAGAAGAGAAAAAAAAATCACGATTCATTCGTTTCAAGGCCCAGTGATGAAACACGGCTTTCGGTAAACAGACATAACTCAGCCTTATTCACATCAMAAAGTACTCCTCTGCACAGCTCGGTTCGTGAGGTAAAGTCAGAACGTATCTGTGTACGCTGAGTAAACGTGTACTTGACTCGAACAACCAACGAGCTACAGGCTAGCACACTCGTATAATGTGAAACAATCAAGGCAGAGAGTAACGCTCATTCTAAAGCAATAAAAATCTGTTTGATTTGATTGGATAGAAGGAAAAAAAAGTCCAAGGAAAGAGACGAGATGGATACGGTAAGAGGAAGGAAGTTCTGCAGGGAACATGGCTGACAAAGAAACAAGAGTGATGAGTCCTCGCTGAGGCTCTCTCTCTTCTAACGTCTCTGTAATGAGACAATCATGAGCAGATCATCAGCTATCAGAGACAACATACACTCAGATTAAACAAGATTTATGTTCAGGTATATTAGGCACAATAAACACACCAGCAACGTCAGTTCTCTGCAGCTATACCGCCTCTTGAATGTTTCCTTTCTGCAGCGTCGTGTGTCAGCTCACATGTGTCAAATGATGCCAGCGTGGAGCAGTTAAAGGTCAGGGCAGGAAGTTCACAGTCCCCCTGAGCGTGGCTGCAACTCTTCCTCCACGGCCACCTCCCATTTAAACAGTAAGCTAAAGTCTTACTCAATTTTAGTTTTAATTCAAACTTAATGAGACGATAAAACGTGCCCTCCAATGTGTTCCTTCTCCGAGCCAAATGAGCTAATTGGGAGTTTTGACATGGTTTGTGACAACAGCAGGAAGGGTAACAGTGCTCAAAATTGCCTGAATTTTATTCTGGACCGCATGGCTTTCTAACTAAATGTCGAAAAACTTATTTTGCGGCCATTCAAGAAGTTACCGCACAGATTTAACTTGCTGAGACTGCATCACGGCTCTGCAGGATCTAAACTTGTTGAATTCTAAACAATGAATCAGCGAGGCTTAGTCCAGTCCAGGAGAACAAACCTTTAATCTACAAGTGATGAGARGTTTGTTTTTTTCTACGCTTTGTGTCAATCATGTTCTTGCCTTATATACAGTCTTGAGGAAGATAGAATGGTTCTTCCTTCCTGTTCCTTCATCTTCAGTGAGAGTAATCTAGTGAAAATCTGGAAACTCTTYGGATACGACAAATTTTTAGACTGCTRTTTTAYAAGAATTTACCTTCTCTCTAAATTGGATTTTAGAAAAGATGTCCATTTCTTAATAATTCTACAGTATCATACGCATGTTGAGGTTATTCATTACCAATGTAACCTGTTTGTATTTACTGCGTTTTAACCAGCCAAATCCCACTGAGATCACAGATATGTTTGTCAAGGGAGGCCTTGGCCTGAAGGCAACCTATTGTAGATGTTTTGGGGGTGGGGGAAACAGGAATACCCAGAGAAAACCCATGCAAGCACGAGGAGAACATGCAAACTGAGCACAGAAAGACCCTAGATCCGAACCAGGGATTGAACCCAGGACCTTCTTACTGTGAGGTGTCAGTGCTACCCACTGAGCCATCGTGTTGCCTGTTTTTTTCTTGGCCTGATAAAGAGCTCATAGAAAATGCATCAAATCCAGTTTATTTACACATCTAGGCCTGTCACGATAACAAATTTTGCTGGAYGATAAGTTTTCACAGAAATTATTGTGATAAACAATAATATTGTTTGGAGACCATTTTAAAGTAATAAAACAATACCCCACACCCTTCTTACGAAGCTTATGGATGTTTACAGAATTTACATTTATAAAATAATATTTGCGTGGTATTTTTATAAAAAAAAATCTTGGCAAAGCCAAGGTTTGGCATGGTGCCCTGAGGGCAGCTTCAGGCGTCGCCAATGAAAGAAGGCGTTTGAAAACCAAAGACACTCCTCTAGTTAAACGCCTGTTTACAGGGCTTTCATGCTACAGCAGTTAGAGACCATGAGCCTGGCAAATACCCAGTGCCAGAGTTTACTCTTCTCAATGCTAAGAAGTAGAAAAGAGGGAGATACAAAGAAAAAAACAAGCAAGCAAATGAACATTTTCAACTTCATTTAAATAGATCAACCTAATTTTAATTTGTTAAGTGATTGATTTATTGCTTATCGAGACAGGCCTATAAACATACTGCCGTTTTCTACCCTTGGAGCTGACAAGGATGTCAGATTCAAAGGAAGTGGAAACCAAAAGTTACCACTGGGTAGTTTGTTCCAAGGTTAATMTGGTGGAGGCAGCAGGACACACTGGAATCAAAAGTAAAAGCAAGGCTGAATGTTGTAGTGTGCCAGTGATTCACGGTGGTATCGGAAATACAAAAACACCTGCTTTCATTTGTGTGCACCACATGCACACCTTCAGATCGGGTCTTTAGCCGAAGAGTTTGCAGCCTACTGTCACCTGTGTGAACTTGAAAAGGCCAGTAAACTGGTTGGTCATAGCAAATACCCTTTACCAGTGATGTGGACTCAGAACTTCACATTAAAGTTATAAACCTTTTGTAACTGCCATTTATGTGTATTTTTTTATTAGCTATTTTTTTGGTGATGCATTATTCATGACAGAATACAACTGATCTATTGCATCTTTAATCATTTTTTGAATAAGGTTAACCATATAAAAGTGAATGACATGTTTAAATGAAATCCCAGCAAAATGTTGGGCAAATTTTGATGGGAGTTAGCATACCGACARCTGTAGCACTTTAGAGTTACAGAAATTAAAATGAGAAGGGTTTGCTATTAGTTCCAAATGCTGGCAATGTCTGTGAYTTGTTTTTTACACAATGTATTATGCACATTTTTCCAAACATATTGAAAATTCTAAGGCCATGGGTCTCAAGTGAGAAAACTGGTTGGGCAATATTATTCTTTTTCATATGGACATGTTATCTTTTTACCGGGAGAGGACAGAAAGGGGTTGGATATAGGGGGTATTTAGTCTGTGGCRTGATGAGTTACTCTTTCCTGCTTTTATGTCTCTCTATCGCCACCAAACTATTTGGGTCTCTTAATTTTCTYCTTCCTGTARAMTTTTTGCCACYTGTCAAAAATCTTTGGGCCTCGATCAGAAAGGAGAGTAYTGAGAGTTATTTAGCCAATCAACACAATTTAAAAAAATGCTGTATAGTTTAGTTTGAAGTCTACTTTCAACACGAACTAAAACAAAGTCTAAGAGAAATCATATCTTCCCGGCTAGAGCGATAGGAATAGCAATGGGTAATGTGACCAAGCTCCATAGGGTTAATATGTTGTCATAAGTTTTAAATACCATATTTCAATATTGATGAATACCACAATGCTGTCAGACCACCCAAGTCTATTGAGAACCCCTGTAAAATCTGAAATATTTTTGACATTTTCCTCTCATGAATGCCAGTCACAGTTTGTTGCCAACAATCTCAGCCTAGTGAGATATTACCTTAGTACTGTATATTGTAGTACAGTTTGAAGCTAAGCAGTACTCAGAGGAGATACCWCTCAACCATGATGTACTTTTCATTAAATCAACTGACACTGATAAAAACGTGCATTTGGCAGATAATTTTGGTGTTAAAAACTGTTGCAAATGAATGCTTGTTTGCAAGCCGAAGCACGACATGCGGAAAATTCCGCCTCAGGCCTCGGTGACCTTCTGTATCCATGTGGACACCTGCTCATACCCAACCACACCCCCACCATCCACAAACATCCTCTCATAGACCTCAGACACGCGGTCGTGATACATCACCACCTCCACACAGCGGTGTCAGCCTTAGACAACTGCTCCTGAGCCCCAGCAGAGAGAAGACATTTATCATTATGACAGCGCATACACACACACACACACACACATACAGAAAGCAGGATGAAACAATGTTGCAGCTGGCGATGCATGAAGACGACTTCATCAAATCATATATCGCCCAAACTGTATACATTTCCCAACTAAACAACATTATGAACAAAAACATAAAAATAAATGACGAAGGGGATTTTATTATTTTTTATTTTCTCCTCATTAGAAATAATAAAAAACTCAAACTCTACTGGTTGTCTTTTCTTCCTCCCTTCATCTCTGCATGGGATAAGTCACAATTCAAATATAACCTCATGTCTGTCCAGGGAGTTGTACACTGTCAAGCTATCACTCCTCTTTTTTCTTTCACGCCTTTTTCTCCGTATGTCTTCTCCTTGAATCTGCCAATGTCAATTTTCTCCCTGCTACCTCTGCTGATCTCTCTTTACTTTTTCTTCCACTCTTAAGATAAGTCTGCTGTATCAGTTTGATCAACTTTATGTGCCAAGAGTTGCCAGCGGGTCTTATCCCCGTCTAGATAAATGGTTTGGTGTAATATTTGTTTGGCGACACATATAATCGGCAATCAATCCACACTGAAATGATTATCACTGAAAGTCAGGATCTTACAAAAATACCGGCCAAGTAAGAAGACGTCAATACTTAGCTGCTCTATTTAAACCATAGGTTTCATTTTACATTATCATTACTGTAACAACATTTTAAAAGTGAGGCTGTTTAATAAATCATTTTTAATCCATGCAGTGCTCCTTACTAGAAAAAATTGCAAAGATCCATCAAACCTTATCTTTCTTTTCCCACAGAAACACCGCAGGGAATGCCTGATTTCGTATTTCTTCTGATCATCCGAATGCAATTTCCTCTAAAGTGACATCTGGATCAAGGTCTGCATAACAATGGTCAAATTTAAATTGAACGAATTAAAATAGGCATTAGCAGTGGTGACAGTTTTTTCTGCTCGATTGGTCAAGCCTTCACCCTTTGTTTAAAAACCCCACTGGTTTCTCTGTCCCCGCCCCAGCCCCCAAACACACATTAACACAGATATTTCTCATGAGAATCCTATGTTGTCTGTCACAGAGCCCTTTCAGCTGTTGGCTTCCTGATTTGTGTGCTTTCACATTTGGAATGGGGTCAAGGCGTGGAGAAGTGAAGAGATAAGTGTGCAGGCTGGTCATAAAACAAATTTATTGCCTATATGTTTGGCTAGTTTGTGTAAATGTTCGGATGTGTCCAGACTTGTTGAAAACTTTACTGTTTTTTTCWTTTATTTTAAAAAGTCTACCKTTTAGTTCTTGCTACAGTTAAGAASTTTAATGATTTCTTTATTTCGAAAGGTTCACTGCAACCTCGGCATGCGATAGACCCCAAGGATTCTTACAGTTTCATAACAGAAGAGGATTCAACACACAGGCAAAGGAGGTGAGGGGTCACATTTTTCCCAGACACAGACCCCAGTCCGAGCCTTGCAGTTGGAGTAAGAGTGGAAAAGTCAGGAGCAGAGGTGGTGCTTCTTTCTTTCTAAAGTTCTCGCTTTAGCACCCCCCGCTCCCTCCTCTGAACTGAACCCTAACTGGACTCAAGAGAGACTTTAAACCATTTCGAGTGAGTCTCGTTTCACTCCTTGCCTCTGCCACTTAGACCTACTCCTGCATTTTGCAAGTTCAGACCAAGGAAGTGGGAGGGCTATGTAGACCTTTAAAGGGATTGTTTTAGGGGTGCATTTAAAAGATAAAGCTACCAAAAACGTGCATATTTAACTTTTGTCTTTCATTTAAAAAGTATGACATTCAAAGATGTCTAGTTTGATATACGTATACTTAGTATCAATATTAGGCTGTCCTAAAAAAGGAATATTGTCAAATTTGTCTGTTAAATCGTTTTATTTTCACAACAAGAAATGTGTATATTGACTGATGCATTATGTTTTGCATATATAGCGTGTAATGGAACTAATACTTTTATGTTTAAGCAAGTAATTCATAACCTCCTTTAATGACCTAAGTTTTCATGACATGCTGTTCATCTGCAGATAGAATGATTAAAGTCAGAACAAGATTTGCTAAYAACAGTCATTCTTAGATATCACTTGTGTTTATCTTTGTGTTTTCCATTGACCTTGTATCAAATCTTGCTAAGATGACATAATGGTGTTTGTTTATATATATATGAGGCCTCTCGAGACACAGGGAGTAGTGTGGAGAGACAGTGACAGAGAGAGGCAGAGGCACAGAGACAGGGCAGGTTGTTCTCTGTGTTTCCTGTTGTTGCAATAAAGCTCAGCTGATCATCCCACGGAGTACCTTCATTCTTGGACCACGTATTTCTGTCTTTGTTAAATAAATATTGCCATAACATAGCGTTATGTCAAAAGCTTAAAAGAAAACATACTTTTTGGGATTTTGGGAGATTGATCGTTACTTGCAGATCTTATCCACCAATCTTATCTACCTTCGCAATGGTCTGAAAATCAGCCACTAACCCCTTTTGCTCTGCTGTGAGAAATACCTCATGTCAACTGAAAACAAGTTTGTATCATTTCAAGGGTATTKTTCTGGGTTTTTTAATAAAATAAGATTGAAATGTTGAAGTTTTATTGTGACCTTATAACACCTGACTTGTYAGTTATTAAAAATAAAATCGGTATCAGCTAAAATTGGAATCGGCAGGTCAGGCTTTTTAAAGATCGATGATCGGACAGAAAACTGCAATCGGTGCACTCCTATTTAGGACAACAAATTTAAAGAAAAGGAGTACTTCAAATATAGGATTAGGGGTAACAMAAGGAAATGGGATTTGGCCTTAGCTTTGCTTAACTCTCATACTGATTTACCTCGGCTATTACTTATCAAATTGGCAGTTGTAAGAGTCAATGGGTGAGAAGCAAAATTATGAGAATGACCTTAAAAGCTGGAAAATAAGAGTAAGTTGAAATCACGTTAAGAAGCTGGCACAAATGGAAATTCTTACATCTTCCACTCTGAAAAATGGCAGACTTAAACACAATGATCCAAAYGGCTAATTCAAAAGATTACCAAGAGCACCTCTCACAAGCTGAACAGCGGCGTGCAAGTGGCATGTTCACGTAAATGCAAAGTGTCATTTCCATAAGCGCTATCTGGTTAAACCTGTCTGCCTCCTCGCCGGCTGGGTAAGAGGGCACAGATAGGCCTGTCTAATCCCAGCGACACGCATTATTTATAAATCCTTCACTCCGGGGACATTTTTTTCTTTACAGCCGCAACTGGTGATGCAAAACACATCAGCRGGAGAAAGAGAAGGGTGGCTTGCAAGTGCGATGGCTTCCTCGTCCACCCCCGCCGGCCCACACCTCGAGAGGCAATGACACTGATTAATGAGAGAACCGTCTCGTCACAAGAGCGTCTGGGTAATAGACTACACAAAAAGTCAATGGAGGGAGACTCAGAGGGGTAAAGTGCACACCCTGGCCTTTCATCATTGAATAATTGTGGAACTGATGTATTTTTTAAAAAATATGAAACTAATGAACACATAGCTGGGATTCTCCCACCGTTTTCTTCCACAGTGTAATTACATGACTGATGATGTTAGCACAAACCTAGCAGGTTGCTCTTCCATAAGTGGGTCATTTTACCATTTTTACTGAAACAAAGACACGTTGAGGAAATTATCACATAATTCTTCAGATTCTGGGGCTYCTTTGTTGGATTTGTTATAGTAGAGCAAGTCTCTAGGGATTACCAAACTGATATCACTGTAAAATTGCATTTTTCCTAACACTTTAATGAGCAGCTCCAAAACAGAACTTTAAATATTTATAGAGTGATTAATCGGAAGTAATAAAATGGAGCTTTATGGTGTTTTTGTTGTTTTTTGGTAYACTGGACAAGATGGTGATGGTTTTAATGTGTTTCAGTTTCCAGTTGTACTCGAATTTCTGACTTCTGAGTTGGAAACCTTATCTGCAACGGCCTCTGATGTCATAATTTCGAGTTGGGAAGTTGGTGCAACACGACCATCATCATTTTGCATCAATTATTTACCTTTACAATTTTAGCACCTTCTGTGTTATTTACGTWCTTTACATTAAGTCAGTCGAACTTGTAATACTTTATATTGATCATTAGGTGATGTGTTGTAATGTTTGTGCACTCAAAATGGTGCATAGAGCACTATTCTTGTAAGTCTTATTATTACATTATTCTATCAGAGCAAGAAATAGAAATGCTTTTGTCCGACATTCTGACAAGCTTGAAACTGGAACGCTTTTAACTCAGAACTGATGTCAGTCTGACTTTACACTTTCAAGTTCCACTGCAACTGGAACACATCATACGTTATCCAAATAATGATAGTAAGCTGAAATCATACATTTTTAAAATATTTTAGATCAAATGTCACCACCTTCTCTTGTTGGGACGTAAAGCTGATAGAACCTGGATTAAAAAACCCGCCATGTTTTAATTTGGAACCAGAGTCATGTGGGCATTATGTCCTGCCTACTTCCTCGCATATATCTTAGTACTACATAAATTTTCTTTCAACGAAATACTGATTAATTACAGCTAGGTATGTAAGAACAACACACATTTTCACAAACTATTTAACAATGATGTGAATCAACAAGAGTCGACACCTGAAAAGATTTCTGAGGTAAATATGGGGTTTTTTTTCTGCTTGGCCTTCAGAGGAGTCGGACGCTTTTGCTCTTTCTCCCGCACCTCCCTCCATTTCCCTGCTTCGCTGCCGGATAAAGCCTTTCTTTTACTTATCCTTCGACAACAAAAGAACTATGGATCTGGTCAACTGGTCTCTGAGTGCAATTGATACAATTTTTCCACTCTGAGATTAGAGCGCGGGGAGAGCTCTTGTCCCAGTGGAACTGTGACTGCCGGGCGAGTTACAGCCAGCTGGGGGGGTTGGAACCTGATCTGCCTGGCACCTCTTTCCGTTGAGGATGTCGAAGATGTTTTCATATTTAGATTTATGATAATCGGATTCCTGTTGATCGGCTGTAGAGGAGTTCTGGTTTATCGGAAAATGAGAATGGCACTGACGGCGATTCCGTACTGTGAGAAGCTGTCTGTGTCCATGGATGGAATCTCTCGTACGGTGAACACACAGACTCAAATGGTGGGAGAGTTGAATCGCAAACTGGATGTGGTTCTAACTAGGATCGCAGCCCAGCGGCGCGAGGAGTGAGGGCAACATCTGGGTGAAGTTAATACGGGAGAGGCGAGATGGGAACTAATCTGGAATATTGGCATTTTCACAACACAGAGGCACAGTTAAGACTTTAAAGCAGMAGAGGAAAGAAGTCTGTTGTTGCTCTAAAGAATTTATTCCATCATTGGATCCCCACAGATGTGACCTTGGTCAAAGGCTGCTAAAACTCCCTGGGTGGAAGCCTTGATTCTCCMCCCTCCTTCTCCCCATCCCCCACCTGTGTCCGAGGCCACGTTGGTTGGAACAGAGAACTGAACTCTGAACAGAGAACTCAACTCTGGTGAACTGTGTTCGATTGATAACAACTGGTTAGACTCTGGAGGTCTCTGATTGGTCCCTGCACTTTGTCCTTGATGTCACCGGTTCCTCTGCAACCCCTTCCCCCATCCATATTTGCTCTCCCCCCACCCTCCCTGCTCAGCTGCCTCTGCTCCTATTTGCAGAGTAGTTTTTTTGTGCGATGCTCGTGTGTTTTCTGTTTTTTCTATTAAACACAGGATCAAAGCTCTTTTCTTAACTCATCCTTCCTATGTGTGTGTGTGTATTCTAAACTGACCTGGACATTCGTTCCCCCGTGTCTGTCATGTGTGTGTGTTTCTCCGGAYGGATGTTCAAAACTKCAAATTTCGTTGTGCATTACATCTTGATGTTGTGTATGAATGACAATAAACGRTTCTTGATTCTTGATTTCCTTGTGTTTACAAAGAGGGGCTGGGACTTAAAACTTGCACTGCAACCAGCCTGCAGAGAAGGCCGATCCCATTCCTGCTTCAACTTCTGGGTTCTGGTCAGAAGTCCAAGATTCAAGCTTGAGCTTCTTTTACTTGAGGTGTTGAGCTCAAATGCAAATCGTTCCTTCCCTACCCTCTTGAGGGTCATGAGGGTCCTTTAAGGTTTGGTCGACATACTAAACGTTTTGGTGACATGTCCTGAACTGTCGTAGAAACAGTTTGAAAGCAGCAGTGTCTGGTTGTGAAATACTGAGACCTTAACCCCAATTTATTGTTTTCATTTAACAAAGATGTTCTTTCAGACCAACGTCTCTGTCTAAAATATACAAACTATTCCTGTTTCTTATCTTTGAGATGCAAGTAGCCAGGATGTTTCAACAAGATTTCCATAATGTGATGGATGCCATGAATTAATTTCATTTCCTTCTATTTGGAGTTTATTGTACATGTCTGCTATAGCTTATCTATGATCTTGGAGCTTTAATGAGTTTTTTTATGCTTATACATGATTTACCGCCTGAAGTCAAACAGGATGAGCAGAAGAAGAGAATTTAGAGAATATTTTAGATGCTGAGGAATAAAAAGAAACAGATCAATCAACAAACAGGAGCCCTTAGCTGAGGAGACACAAGTGGGACATGAAGCGGGGAGGGGGACACACACCACATGATGTCTGGATGAAAACCTCCCTTTGTCCCTGCTGCAGAAATACCAGTTTAAACACAATTACAGCAAAAAATCCTATTAAAGACACACGGGATAGCAGTCATGCACGCATTCCTGCTTGTTCTGCTGCTCCTGCAGATGCGTTTCAGCCCAAAGCGGGAGCTCAAAGTGAGGAGAATAACATGGAAGGAGGGCGTGAACGCGCCTGGAGTGAAATCAGCCTCATGTGACTGTGATCATCCAACACTCTGAGTATTTTTTCCCCCTCTTCTTCTCCTCTCTMCCCCCATTTCTCTCATCTTTGGCTGCACGGTCCCGAATGCACCGCGTCCAGTCCGGCAAACAGAGCCGGAGCGACGGTGCTGATGGGCGGCAGCCGCGCGTCCATWTGCGCCGTGCGTTCCAAGAGTGGAGCAAACAGTTCTTATTTATTTCTGACGCCATCCAGCAGATATTACAGCCTCATAAAGATAAGGTGTATTCACATTAATCCCCCCCCCATAATGGCGCTCATTCATCACCACCCTGTCTGAGCTGATACCAGCTCCGGGCGCTCCTGTCTGTCCGCCGCGCGATTTATCCACGGATCTGAATCCAAGCAAGCCCAACTAACKCAAATACCCTTAAACCCACAGGCAGTAGTGCTTATTATAGACCTGAGGGTGGTTTTTAGCAGAGGAGCCGCATTTCCACACCGGACAGCTGCTTTTCAGGAAGAGAGAGAGAAAAAGAAGCCAACTTACATTCTGTCTCCGGGAACGAGCAGGCGGCTCTCCACCATCATATCGGGCAGAAAATCCAGATTGTAGGATGAAGTCATGTTGCCTGCCTGCCTGCCTGCCTGCCTGCCTGCCTGCCTGCCTGTCTGTGCTCTGACTGTGTGAGAGTGGGAGCACGCGCGGGCGCGTGTGAGTGCGAGATAAATAAAAAGGAGCGTCGCCCAAACTGCGCCTGGCCGCAAGAGACGGAGAGGGACAGGTGCAACAAGAGCCTAGGCCTGCTCCACCCCACCAGCCCACCCCACACACGCACACAAACACACACACACACGCACACAAACACACACGCGCACCCTTTCAAAAGGCAGTGTAGCCAGCTCCAGCCGCACACACTGTCCGCATCCAGCGCTTCTCACATTCTCCTCCTGCTCGTCTCCTTTCGCTTTGGTTTGTTGTTGTGCTGCTGTTGTTGTTGTTGTTTTCTCCCCCACTCCACTCTCTCTCTCTCCCTCTCCCTCTCTCTCTCCCTCTCC
>NW_013952751.1:201312-208714 GCF_001266775.1 Austrofundulus limnaeus | reverse complement strand
TTCCAAAACTAAAATCAGCCTTTAAACCATTGTTAGGTAGGGCTCCGTGAAAACGACAACTAAATGTATTTATACCCTGACAGGTCAGTACAGATGTTTTGGACAGGTAGAGCTAACAGAGGACTGTTTTGTCAGGTGCAGGACATGTATGGCAAGCAGTTGTATCATGCAAGCGGATCTTTGAAAGCACTACTAAGTCTCAAGCATCAAGTCTGTTTTTTTTTAAACATTAGCCTGCTTAGAAGTTTGATTGTTTCACATTTTATCTATTTTTTTTTTGTCATTTTTCATGTTGCTTTTAAATTTACATGAAATATTGAAGCAAAGACAGTTTTTATTTAAATAATATTGTAAGAGACATGATTCTGGATACTTTTCATGGCCTGTCAAATTACACTTTACAGTTCAGATTGCATAAACTAAAATAGTAAAGTATGATTTTTGTTTGTTTGTTTCATTATAAATAAACTAGTTGATAAATTGCACATTACTGTAAATGACAGAGTTACAGATTGTTAAGCAAAGGATGATTTGGGATTTTATTTTACTTGTATCACATGATCCTCTTACCAAAGTGAATCTCACCAAACAACACAATTTCTGTCACTTCTGTTTTGTCATAATTTGAAAAATAATATATATACATGGCTTCAGCTTTTCAGCTGTTAGAAAGAAGGCGATGGATGGGCAGCTCCAGCAAATATCCTCTAAAATTTTCCAGAGATAATTACTACCAAAACAAACAACCAGGTCAAAGGTTTAAAATCAATTCTTGATTATTTAGTTTATTCTCAAGAAAAAGAAAAAGAAAAAAAACAGCAGACTGAAGGTGAAACCATCCCAGAAAGATGAGTTCATTTTGTCTGACTTGACTCAAACTTTTCAAACTTGAGTTTTACACTTCCTGAATTTCCATCTCATGGAAGTTTCATAAACTGTCATAAACTTTACAACAATATGAATCATACCCTGGCACACAACTTAGTTTTTTTCCCTAAAAAAGAATAGAAAAATTTCTCGCCATGGAGTCTTCCAGGGGTCCCTGAATGGTCAATGAAGGGCGAGACAAACTCAACAAAATCAGTTCAAATCGGTCAGAGACGGAGTTTTTCATTCAGATTCACTTTATGTTTAGAATCACTTTTGACTTCAGCTGCTCTKTTTTTCATATTTGAGTTAAATTCTTTAACCTAAAGCTTTTGGAATAAAAATAGAACAAAATATTTTGCTTATTTTGTCTTTTTCCTCTTACTGTTCTGCAATTGTGTGAAGGGCATAATATTTTGCGCAGAACGATTGGGAGAGTTTAGAACATCTGTATGCTGTTCAGTTAGTACGATCACATCCTGCTGGACAGGTTTTCATTAGAACAAACAAAAGCTTAAATGAGATGATGCATTTTTCTCTAYGTTTGTTTKTCTTTTTAGCACAYCTTGATRTGCAATTTTTGTGCTATTTTTAAAATGTRTACATCAAAACGTTCAGCTCCTTCAGGACATTTCTGACTTTAGTCATTTCAGCAATTTACACTTTTCGAGCTATTTAGCCTTTTAGGTCATTTTTCCTCTAGTTGAAAATTAATGGAGCTGTCCTCAACGTCCATAAAACCCTTTAAAACATTTATAAATGTTTATTGCACTTTCCAACTTTTGTCCTGGTTCAGCTTCTTTGTGCTAATTTTAGTCACTTTTTTCTTAATTTTAGCTGCTCTTCTGATCATTTTAGCTATTCTGCTGATTTAAACATTTTTCCTTCTATCAGCTTATTTCTGCTAATCTGAGATACTTTTTAACAATTTCAGCGAAATTTTAGCTTATTTCTAATAAATTCATCCTTTTTTATGATAACTTCATCTTCTTCCTGCTTAATTCAGCAAACATGCTCTGCTTCTTTTTTGCTAATTTCAATGTTTTTGGCTATATTAAAAGAAATTGTTACATTTTTGTTCATATTTTTTTCTGCAAAAATGTTTTAGTATCAAGAACTCACAATGCATTTTCACAGAAAATGCAAATCCTCCGCTGCACAATGCTTCTAAAAGAATTCAACATCACTGCACCAAACTTCAGTGTATATTTCTCTCCTTTTAAAACRYYTTTTAGATCTCAGCCTTGGATCTAWGTCAGYTTTYGCTCAGAAATCTAAAATATTTCTCTCAAACCATTTTAGTTCATTGTATTAATTAAAGTCCAAGCCGATGTCAGGTCAGACACTGAATACTAGTCCAGGCTATAAGGCAGCACTTGATCTCCACGCACGGTTCAGGAATCCAACAACAAATCAATCGTTGGTTTAATGAATTCTTGCTCAACAAACCGCTAATTATAACAGTTGCACTGATACTCATGCCACATTGCACAATCACAACTGAGCGCGTGCAAACAGTTTGAGCTGAATATCACACATGCTTCACTGTGGTGCTTTAATAAAAGCGTGGCCAGTTAGGTGATTTACACTCAAATGAGTTGACCAAATTTGGAGAGGTGCAATTACACATGGGGATAGCTTTGTAATAATCATCCTGCCTATAATTTGCTGYGAATTTGCTGACTCCATTTTACGCTGCGTTAATTGCGTGGATGCAGAATGCCTCCCCGTGGAACCGGAGTGGGCTTGAATGTGCAGCACGACTATCAGGATGCCCCACTTCCTCCTTCCTCTGTAAGAAATAAAAGGAGTGGAGGCACTCCAGTAAAATTATGAACCTCTTTTACACTGAGAAAAGGCAGTTCTCTTGGGGGAAGAAAATGAGTATCTGGGTCAATGTAATAAAAAAAAAAAACGTGCTCACACGTAGAGCCGAGTAAGTGGAGGGTGTGGGTGGGACTTGGCGTGCATGTTTATTCGCAGGGACCCGGGTCAGAGCATGGATGGGAAAGTCAGATCCAGCATCAGAGCCTTGGGGTGTGCGGTCTTCCCAGGGGTGGGGGACGCTGTACGTTTCACCGCACTCAACCCTTCCCAGAACGAGGGTTGGAGAGGACATTATATAACCCACTGCTGCATCATAACAACAGGCTTTTGATGGTCAGGCTCCAATTGATGCTTGCGAAAGTTGTTTCAGATGACAAAACATCACTAGAGGTAATACTGTATAATGGAATATGTACTGCTATGTCTTCAGGTCGTTTTTGCCCTGGAGGTCTTTTTGTAGTGCCCAAAGCAAATTACATCTTAAAGTAGTCATTTACCTGTCAAGAAACGGTGTCTCTCTCTTTGGTTGGATAGTCCGCAAATCTTCCTGTCAACACACTGAAATTACTCTTCAGCAAAGAAACAATCCTCTTAAGAAAACTCACGACAGTGTGTTCTCTGTGCAAACAAATCTGGAGAAACCTATTTAAACAAACAGATAAAACAGGATTTGTGTAATTTAAGTAAACGGCCCTTTAGGACTAATACAGCCATGTCGTGATTAGCATCTTTGAGTAATTGTTGACCGACGACTAACGACWGTTCAGATATGTAACCTGAACCTCCAGAAAGTTTATGTCACCTGCATGTCTCGTTTATAATTGATTTTTTTTCCCATGTTTAATTGGACCAATTTTGTGTGGTTAATGWGTCTATTTGGTGTTCAAGTTTCTATGGCAAGTACTTAAACTGGCTGCTATGAACAGAGCTTGTAAAAATGGAGGTTCTACTGTTTTCTTGTGTCATTTAAAGGGGACATAATGCAAAATCCACTTTTTGAGCCATTTATACATTCTGTTGTGTACTTAGAGTCTCTAGGAGTGCAATAAAATCGAATATAGTCTCTCCTGTTTCAACCTGTTCGGTTTTCTCTCTTTTCCATACCTATTATGTCTAATTATTTGTGACAGAACTGCCAAAAAGGGTCTGGATTTAGCAACTACAAGGCTGGATGGACAAGCCTTCCTTTATTGACATATCTGGATGGATAGAAAGGCGCTATATAAGTACAGTCCATTTACCATTTATTTTAATTATTTTGTAAATAAAAAAGATTCTGCACCGCTATATAGTCGTAAACCCCTCTATCAAACTAGAATGGACCGCTGCGGAATGCTGTAGGGGAGCTGGGTTTGAAACGCCTGTTTTTGGATTTAAAGAGACAGCCTCAAAACAAGTTGATCTGAGACACACTTCMGAAAAGGGGCGGGGCTTGTGGTGTTACAATAAGGAGGAATTCTGACCATATYGCATTTCCAATTATATAGACCCCAACTGAAGGATTTAAATGTAAAAAAGGATTTAAAGCAGGGTATGTTTCCTTTAACACAAATTTCAGATTCAACTACAGTCCTAACAGCAACACAAGGATTATAGGAGGTATAATACGCGAGGGGCACGTGTGTGTGTTCTTCTGTTTGCTGAAGAATCATGAACGTCTGGATTCCTAACATGCAGATGACGACGCGCTTTCAGCTGCATCAGGTCTGACGGGGAGTAGACAGGCAATGCGCGCTCTTGTGTGCGCCTGGTAAACAATCACGCAATCAAGTTTCCTCATTTGCTTCAGTTTGAAACAAATCCTTGCCTCCTGTTCGCTAGAAAACAAAAGCTCCTCTTTATTAAGAAAACCTGATCATTCTCTATTTTCAGCGCGCTTACGTGAAACCTGCTGCTAGAAAAATGAACATCGGAGATTCGTTTAACCTATTTTAAATAAATGTTTTATACCAATCAAAYAAGCTTCCATATTAAAAAAGACTGAAAGAACAAAGAGAAGGCAGCTTTTTCCCTCAAGTCTAAGAGTGCTGACACCATAAAAGCATTCCTAAGCCTGTATTTTACTCAGGGCCAGCGGTCAGCTCGAGTGAACATTTCCTACACAGCGGTGTCCTTTATTTTCTCCCCGCTGCTGCTGCTGTTGTTCTCTTCTCCTGCCTTAACCCTTCGCCTCTGCTATCACTCCAACTCCTCACCCCGGGCCCCGTGTTCTCCTAGATCCCGCTCGTGGCAAGGTCCGCCGCTGCCATCGCTGCGTTCTCGCCTTCCTCTCCCCCTTTTCCGTCTAGTTATTTCTATCTTTTCTCCTCTCTACGTTTGTTTCACCTCGGGCTGGGGGGGTGGGGGGTGTTGGAGGTGGAGGGAGGGTGCCTCTGCTGTCTGAACAATACGAATCGATCACTTATGAAGGAAGGAGAGGAGAAGGCGGAGGAGGAGAGGAYGAGGTTTGGCGAGATAAAAGGAGGAAACAATGAGGCCGGATCAGAAATAGCTGCTTTCACAAAGCAATGAAAGAAAGACTGAAAGAACGGAGCCACTTTGTTATCAATTGGAAACTAAAAACTACCATCCCGGCTYGTCTTTGCAACTCAGAGAAAAAGGGCTGCGAGTATCTGATGGGCTGGCTTTTCACATGTGAATATTTAATGAAAGGTTCATGAATAATTCATTAAAGCAAGCAGCTGCGTTTGAGCCTAAGTGGACATGTGAGGAGTCCAATCCAGACAGGCTCTGACTGCTACCGTTCACCCTCACTGAAGCCAGCGTGCTCCCAACAATCTGCTGCATACATGTGTGCATTAAGGATGCTCCAGGCGTCCCAGTCTTGTCTGGTCTCTTTACTACTTCGCCATTCCTTTAAATGTACAACTGCAGACAGAAAACCAAATAAAAAAAMCCAGAGTGGAAGTGGATGGATACTCCCTGACATCTCTTTCTAACACTCTCTCCATCACTCCTGCCACCACTCACTGTTCAATCTCCAGATCTCATTCCCATATTTTCTCCGGACGCCTCCTCTCCTCCATTTCCATGCCTCCATCCGTCTCCGCCCGTCACTCAATCCTCCTCCGCCTCGGTTTGTTATTGGCCCCGGCTCGGCTCCGGTCAGGACATCGCGTTCCAGTTAACATGGCTCCCTGCTCTACCTGTGGGGCGGCAGCTTCTACTATAAATGCTCGCTGACCTGGTTTGCACAAAATCTGACACAACTCAAATGCAGTGCGGTTGGACTGAGGTAGCACTTCAGAGCTTTCTTTTCCCTCTGAATAAAGAACAAAATTCCAGTGAACCATCCAGTAGTATTTGAAAATGTTTCATTCAAAGGCTTTTAACAAGTTTAGTCAGACTTGTCTTTGATTATTAAGARAAATCATGGGATAAGTACCTATACTGAATGGCACCATGGGCTGCATGACTGGACTCTTTAGAATTTCTTAAAAAATCAGACAATAAATGTAAAGTGTTGGGGAAAAAAAATCAGATTTAGGCAGAAGAAGGGTTTAATCATCGTACAACTCTAAAGAGACTAAACAAAAGGATCAAACTGATCACTGTGAATTATAAAAAACTAAAATCCAGGATTAGGAATGTGACTTTTATTGAACAATTTCTCCACTGTGGTTAACAATCCACCAACTAGGCATCAATTATTGTGATAAACCAAATAAGCTTTAAAAAATCTACTTTTCTTTTAATCTATTCTAAAAAAAATTGCCTTTTTTGGGCTACTTTAGTCCAGTTTTTCATTCTGTTTGTTCCACATTGCTCATATTATAGACTGAATGTTACGTGAGCAGTACACAGTCACTTGTTAAATCYATTTCACACACTAAAAAGGTTATTTAGTGATTCCAATTCACACTTTGTGGCTACATCATGTTTTGCTGCCATTTAAAGGGAAAAATGTGGACAATTTTTATGGTCTGTGTTGTAAATCAAGTTATAATATTAGCTGCTGATGTCTGTTTTAGGATACTATTGGGGTTTTTAAAATGCCTTTAAAGAGTAAATCATGTGCTGCACAGATGATTTTAAAATGGTTTACTCTTGCAAAATGCCAGCAGAACAAAATGTTTTACTGTCAATTTAGAATCAGAATATCCACTTGAGTCCTTTTTCATCCTATTTTTGTTGCATCTGGTAAATCTTGCACAAAATATGATTTGTTTAACCTTTTATAATTGCACTTTCCTACCAWTAAAATAAGCTTTGGTCCCAGTAGAACCAAAGCAGGAGCTTCTTCGCAAAACAAAGTCAAGCTTGTTCTCGGGTTGGAGTCCACCAGGGCTGTCCCTTGTTTCTCATCAGTGTGCATTGCCAATGCAATGCACACTATTGTGATTCATTTCCCATCCAAGTCATCTCAACTTTGCCATGCTTCTCCTTCTTGCATACTTTGTCCTAGAGCTGCCATTGTAATTTATATCTGTAAAGCCCCTGTGCCAAATGATGGTTATGCCTTTTGGTGCCTGTAAAACTTATAGTTTTTGAAATATTAATATTTCATAAATTATAATGGCAGTCAATGGAGCCTTGTATTGGTCCAATACTGCCCCCTGCTGCATCTACACCATATGGTACTGCACCATAGATTTATAATATTTAAACTCAGTAGTCCAGTGATTACAATATTAATATGATTGTATTTTAATGTTTTACTGTAATACTGTCTTTATGTTGTCCTATTGCTGTAATATATTGCACTTAA
>NW_013952751.1:193673-200211 GCF_001266775.1 Austrofundulus limnaeus | reverse complement strand
TATATATAGAGAGAGAGAGAGAGAGAGAGAGAGAGAGAGAGAGAGAGAGAGAGAGAGAGAGAGAGATTTTCAGAGCCAGCTTGTGCGCAGAAGGACATTGTGATAAAGTCCAACACTGTTGAACAAATACCTTTCGACCTGCTCGTTGACCCTCACACACCCAAACGTCTGCACTGGTGGTCTGGACCTGACATGTGTTGGTCACTGCGAGTCTCTCTGGAGACACACACAGGAGCTTGATGTCCTCTATCCCTGATGAGGCCTCAGGGCYACACTCCGCTGCATTTAATACTTGGTAAGAGCGGACAGCACTCAGAGGCACTGATGGAGAAACTTACAGCAACGCTCAAACCCTTCGGAACTGTTTCAGTTCAACTTTTGGTATTTTAAAGAGTCTTTATCCCTGTAGCCTTGAATTGTTTTAATTGGTGCTGTTTTAATGTAGAACTTTTATAATAATGTCTGTAAGGGACTTTTAAAGTGTCTGTTCCAAACGTTTGTGGTATTTGGATCGACTTGTCTTTTGGTTCTTTCAAATCATCTCAAGATTTGTTGAAGCCTCTTGGTTTGTCCTAATTTTGCATTTTATTTTGGTTTTCACAGCTTTACACAACTCCGATTACGACTCCTGCTCAAGAATTAATTATGTCCTCATCTTAAAATCTGCTTACCATGTAGATCATAACATTGTAGTCAAAGTTAGCCAAGATTGTTTGTTTAGACMTGGTGTCTGTTTCTGGATTTCTGTTTGTGACTCTGCCTCGGCATAGTTTTTGTTTTGGGCAATTTGAATAAATCCTGCTTATACCAAAGTGTAGTTGTACTTTAACAATGAAGGCTTGAAAGTCTTATATCCTAATTTAGGATTTTCATCAAATGTCAAATACAGGGTCATGCATTCTTTTATTTTAAATATAACATTATAGTTCCAATAGTTTGATAATTCAGTGGAAACATTGATTAGAACTTCGCAGTTGCTCTGTCTGAATCTCAGCTGGGATCTTTCTGCATGGGTTTTTCCAGCATGTGTGTTTTTGTCTCAGTAATTTCCTCTTAAATTCTAAAACATGCATATAGTGGTAATTACATGACTCCAAAATGACCCTAGGTGTGAATGTGAATGGGGGTAAAGCTCCCTGCAACTGCTATTTATGTATATGTTTTACTTGCCAGATAAGTCTAGAGAAAAATCAATGGCATGCAGAAAGAAATGCATTCAGGCTGCCTAACAAGGCACCATTCTTTGAGGCAAAATTGACCCCAAAGGTCAGACCAAGTGATGCTCAGAGAAATTGCCTAAAAGCTCCACCTGAGACTACAGACCTCATTTAAAAGGTTAAAGGTTCAAGTTCATGTCAGGTTAATTAGGAAAAAAAGACCAAACAAGTATGATTTATTTGGAAGAGTTGCAAGAGAACACATCTTCCCTCTAAAAAKAACTTGGCAGKATRATGTAAGTTTGAAARYTTGCATCTGATTGAACCACATGACRTCTAGAACARCATCCTCTGGACACACAAGTCCAAAGTGGAATAAGTTTGGTCTTAGCTAAAACCAAACAGCACATCAGCACAAAGACCTCATACCTACTCATACAAGTCAAGTTGTACAGATTGCGTATAAAGTACAAGACAGCCCCTCCCCATTTTGCTTGTTTACAGATTGCTTTAAATTTAATCAAGTCTCCGAGCCAGCAGGCTGWAGGGAAATAAGTCTAACATATCCTCGTCCTGCTCTCCCCGCCCCTCTGCTGCTGCCGATGCTGTAATTGCTGCCCCCACGTCCCCTCGCCACAGCCAACAAACACCACCCACCCTCATGATGTCGTGTGAGAAAACTCCAATTTTTTTGTGAAAATTACAGATTTCTGATTGTGACGCTACAGATAAACGTCTGAAAAGGGTTGACGCMATCCATCAAGCACAATGGTGAAAGTGTGATCATTTGGACCTGGGCCCTACGCAGTCACTGAGTGGATCATGAACTGTGTAGACCGGCTGATTCTAGAGTCAAACGTGAGGCCATCGGTCCAACAGCTAAACCTTGAACCAAACTGGGTCATGAAACAGAACAATGATCCCAAACACAGCAGCTGATCTACAAAAGAATGACTGATTAAAAAATTAAAAAAAAATCTGTTGAAAACACTGTTGGATCTTAATAGAGCTGTGCAGGAACACATCTCTGCAAACCTCATTGAACTGAAGCCTAACTGTAAATGTGAGAGACTAATAGTCCTACAGAAAACAATTACTTTCTCCTAAAAGTGATTCAACAAGCTGATGGATCATGTGGCCATTTTTTCCACAAACAGCTTTTCCATTTTAAATGGCTTTATTTAATATGTAATGACACGGTGGAATCTGTTCTGTGTTTTTACACTTGAGGTTACATTTGAATCATTTTAAAGGCAARTAAAAGGTGGACTTTCATTTCCCATGACTGTAACATCAATCTATTGGGTTCATAACATTTGAATCAGGCAGGCAATTCTTTAAACAGTATTTTGATTGTATTTGAGGTGGTGGCAAGTTTAAAAAAAAAGCTTTTTCCATTACTGTTTAGGTGGTTAAAGAAGTCTGGAAAATAGGAGAAAAAACAAATCTTCCTAGAGCACATAACCCTCACATGTCCAGGTAAAAAATAGACTTGTTTAATTYAGTCCAGACCTCCAAACGGTGTGTGACATTAAGTGTCCGATTGAATTACACAGTGAATACCCCCCGAAGCCGCTCCAAGTTTTACACTGAGCCACTGATTTCTCCTCTCAATGCAAATAATAGAGGGATATTCTCCAGCCACTCAAAACAGTGTCCGCTCCACCTGCAGTGCATCGGAGCGTGCTCCGGCTGTAATTGGCCATCGCGGTGGTGACAGAGAGAGGCCGTCCATTCATCACAACCCCTTCCCACCCTCTGATTCACCCACCACCACCACCCCCGTCGCTGCCAACTTGGACCAATCTCTCCCTCGCTCTCCAATCCCCTACACTCCCCCACCGACGCCACCATCACCCGCCCCACTCTGCTCCTTTCCCTCATTAAAGCGGGACCCAGGCAGTAGCGGTCACTGCCTCTCATTTATTTTCATTTGAAACTGGTGCAGCTCCACTGATCCTCTGGGGCTGCAGGAGGGAGAAGAGGACGGTGTCATTCTGATAACAACCGACAYACACACACACACACACACACCTCATACACACTGGCATGCACAGTCTAAGAAAAATGAATGAGTATAGCACATCAGCCACACACAGTGAGGGGGGTAAAGTCACACACGCGCACCCCAAACACCCCTAAAACACAAAGGCATGTGCATCCGCCTGTGAGTAGATGCACTTTCACACCCATTTCAATTCATTTCACACACATATTCACACATTTTATGTACCTGCAAGCTCCCGTGTGCTTTCCGAACTTCCCCTTCTTGATTGTGTGATTTTTGAGAAGRTGATGATAGCAGGGTGTGATTCAGACAAGGGGGTGGGGGGTGAGGGGCAGTTACCCTACTCCTTTTGTCGCCCGCATGATTGCCAGTATTGATCCGGGCGGTTGGTGCACGGAAGGTGTGTCCCCCCCCTCGAGTGTGTCTGCGCATTGCATCGGAGGGGGCGACGAGAGCGGCGCCACCTGACACTCCCTTTTTGATTGAAAAGGTGCTCTGGAGATTAAAGGCACAGTGTGTAGGATTTTGTCAATTCTTTTAGCCGAAATTGAGATAATCACTAAYGACAATAATAAAAAACACCTAATCATTGCAGACAAAGACCTTGTTTTATTATTTTTACCTTATAAAAAGCTGTTTATATCTCCATGGTCGCAGGTCGCCACTACAGGCAGCCGCTATCTTGCACCGCCATCTTGTCTACAAAGGCTCAGGAAGGACAGACTGCGGTGGCGGCGTCAAAAACGATTTTAGTTGTAATACTATAAATGTAATATTTGTTGTCTGTCATTGTAGCTGGGATAATTTTACTTATTAAAGCTCATAATCTTACCACTTGAAACRTCACTAGCCCTGAAGCTGCTGGTAGACATCGTGGTTGGAATTATCAAAGGTTTTTGACACCTGAGAGACACCGTAGCAACTTATTTGCGTTTGGAAGCGGGGGGTGGGGGTGGGGGGAGGACCAGGGAGGATGATTCAACCACTCAACCACTAGATGTCGCTGAAAACAACAAAATCCTACACATTGTGCCTTTAAATCGCTGTAGCGTAGACGACGCTGTGCTTCCCTTTTCACCGAGGCTTTGACAGCTGGTTTAGAAGATACGAGAGGGATAGAGGGTTCTGATGCCCACTGCCCTGACCCRTCGGGTGAAATGCGAGTGCGGGGCAGAAACCAATGGCTACATCTCTAATAAGAGACTAACATCCTCCACACCATGAGATTGGGATAAAAATGGACACTGTTGGGCAGGTGGCTTGGTTTAACTCACCCAGAGAAAGAGAAATTAAAATGGAAGGTGTGGAGCAAGAAAAGGGGGCTAATGTAAACTCAAAAAAGAAAAACATCACTAAAAAACTAAATGAAATAAAAAAAATAGACTGATTGTTGGAGCTCTCACCAGAACTCCCCAGACAATTCTCTACTTTCCAACATCCAACAGTCTGTAAGGAGCAAGGCAGTGACATACTTAAACTCAGCACTTCAACACATTTGATTTGAAGTATAACAACGGCTGGGAAGTTCAGACTTTGAAAGAGTCCTCCAGATGTTGCACCGTCATAAAGTTAAGGGACTCGCAGGAGACTGCTTCGACAGATAGCGGCACAACTCATTACTGCTGAAGCCTAGGAACTCTGAATTTAGTTCCCCCGGAAACTTTACAACTGTGGGAAACATTTCTTTTATTTCCCTGTAAGACTCAGTAGCACCAGAAGCTCAGACCTTTACTTCTTTTATGTATCAAATTCTAGGGCCTGCAGCTCGTAATACAGGCTTAAACATGTCACCAAAGCTGCAATGCTCATGAGTAATAGATTCATGTTAAGACTTCATTTAAAAAAGTAACAAGAACACAATTATTTCCACTATTTAAGTGACAAGTCAAGAAATCTGATGAGAAAAAACAGTGAACTTCTTTTCACTAGTCTTATAAATCCCCTCCCCATTACAGAGGAAATGAAAATCTTGAGCGCATTATGAAGCTCATAAGTTTAAAATGGGAAATATTTTTGAACGTAAATGAGAACCAGACATTTAAGTGATGCSAATGATTCTGCTCTTTAACCAATCAAGTCTTTACAGGAACATGTTGGCATTAAAGTGCTCTAAATTCATCTACATACAGCTCATATTAAACTGCTTTTGGGACACGATGTGGTTGTAGCATCTGTAATTTTTATTTTTACCCCAAATTTGGTTTTTATMAAAATGGGTTGTTTTTATGTGAACACTAGACTGCTTTACAAACAAAAACGGCTTTGAAATCCATTGTATGAATCACATTAAATCTAGTGCATCGTATTGTATCATCACCCATTGTRTTGTTTAGTATTATTAGTGCTGCATCATTTGTATCAGTGTTGTTGTACGCTTGGTTGCGAACCGCCTCCAGTGAGAGCTGAAGATCACGGCACGATGAYGCCAACAGGATCACATCATCTGCGAATAGCAGAGATGGAATCCAGAGGCCAGTAAACCAGACTCCCCCRGCCCCCTGGCTGCACTAAGGAATTCTGTTCATGAAAGTTATGAACAGTGTTAACAGGCAGCCCTGGCGGAGTTCAACTCCCACCATGAAGGGGTCCGACTTGGCAATGTGGACCAAACTTTCACAGCGCTTATATAAGAACTCTAACTGTAATGACAACTCTTTTAAAGGAGTACATCACTATCAAGGCCATGCTCAGCCTCGTGGTCAATGATTTATGCTTTGTTCAATGTGCCCGAAGAGGACTTTAAAACAATTAGATCCTCTTTACTCCACACAGTCTCACTCTACCCTTTGCAATGCTGCAMACTCGGGCCAAACCTCTGGAAAACTCCCACTTCCTCCCATTACTTGGAAAGCCCGCTTAATGCCGAAAGCTCACATTTTTCATTGGGAAAATTGCAAATGAAGGGCATGCCTCAAAAAGCGCTTTCATTTGTCACCCAATGAAGCGTTCACCGATTCAGTCAGTAAATTATGGTGCAATAAATTACTACCTGCAAACATCAATGAAATATGTCGACTCGCTGCAAAACAAGTCAACCTCGGCGCGACGGTTTTTCATGATCAGGTGCGCAGCAGAAGCTCACGTCTAATCTTTTATGCAACAGGAGGGGGAGTTCACAGAGAGTGTGACGGGCGGAGTTTCACAGGTAGAATTGCCAATAAYGGAGGAGTTTGGAAATAAAAACGCTACATTATAAAAAAAGAGCAGCTGGGTGTCTTTGTCTGGTCAGCGGGTTCTGTGTCAAAGCAGSGATGCCTCTTATCCCCCTCCTTCCCTTTGCTATTACTCCTCCTATTTGTCCTCATGTTCAGGCTAAAACTTTGACAAGCGGAATGAAATAAACAAGCAAACATTTATTTATCCGTGACCTCCT
>NW_013952751.1:188533-192148 GCF_001266775.1 Austrofundulus limnaeus | reverse complement strand
CCCTTGCCCCATTCCCCCTCCGTTAGAGCAGCAGAGCAGTGGAGACCCTGCTGGCTTGCCTTGCTGAAGTAATCCCCTGTGACAGCTCAGCTCATGTTGTTATGTTGTGGGCCTATTTGAGTTTAATACTACAGCTCTGGAAACAAGCGAGGCCCCGGCCCAGCTCTGGACTGCCTGCGTGGCCGCCGGGCACGGTCTGGTCCGGACCGTGCCAACAATGCCTGCTATTCACATTTATTGCACATCATGTGTGTTCGTTTGGCACAACTGGGCCCGGTCCAGAGAGCCAGAGCTGGAGCAGAAAAAAAAAAAAAACCAACCAACCTCGACTCAGCGTTGTGGTCTTTTCATTAATACTGKACACGCTGATGAAGATGAACTTAAAGGGATAGTTCAGACTTTTTAAATGGGAGTTCCGTGGAAAAGTGATCTTTTGATGAAGAATTTAAAACTAACCTGCTGATTGCTCTTTAAAAAGCTCTGTTTAGAGAGTGTTTATTTCCAACTTACTGAACAGCTAACAGCAAAACTGAGCAGGGCCAAGACCAAAGTCGACTGCTGGCATCTCAAAGCAACTCCCATCTGAAATACTTTCCAATGTTTCCTGTGAATTACTTCATCAACCTTTACACCACTGTCTTTTTGATATTAAATGGTAATTCAAGCAGAAATATGCTTTTCCAACATGAGGTGCTTACTTTAGTTGCTTCTAGCTTCAGTTTAAAGTAACCAAAATAGTAAAAGTAAAAAAAAAACATTCAAAGAGCTGCTTATAACAGGGAAGATGTTTGGCAGTAACTTTCCAGAGAACCACATTTTATAAAGATCCGATGTGTTGGATTTATTTAAATGATGTCAACTGGTTTCACTCAACTTCAMCATAATGTGTCTTTTATTTGGCCACAATCTGGAGGAATGATTAATAACGGCATTCCATTCCTAAAGCTTGTGTCACGATTGGCTGTGACTTTTGTCGAATGTCATTCGCAAAAGGGAGTTCCTAAAGTGTCTTGAAATGTTTTCAGGGGTTATCAGTTTCWTTACGTTGAACTGTAGAGCCTTGCTCCTGTGTCAGCATTTGGAACATGATCAAAAACGTATACAACAAAGTGATTCTCAAAATAATCAGTGGTGGAATGCAACTTGAACGGGTCCGTAAACTTTCCTCAATTTCACTTCTGTGAATCTGAAAATGAGAAATGTGGAAAAAAAAACTTTGGGAGGCTTTGGGGACTAATTGGAAAAGGGGGAAAAAGGGGATCAAATGGAATCATACTTAAAGCTGCAGTTGAGGAAACAATGGAGTTGACCTGAAAATTTGAACAAACACACTTTACAGGTCCCTCCCCCTTGCGTTCCGCTGCACTCTTATTGGCTGTTTCGGCAAATGGCTGTAGAACCACTGGGAGGAGCCAGAAGAACTTTCATTTTTCACAGAGATTTTTTTAAAAGTTATCTACTGCACCTTTAAGGCATTTTGTGCYAATAAATCAAATTGTCAACTTATTTGCAGCTATGTAAACAACCATGGTGAAATTACCGATTCAGGTGAAAATAAAAATAAAATTATGTCTTTGTCTCCAACTAGTCGCCAACAGCTGCAGGCCTGTGATATTTGGGCTTCAGCTCTCTTCCTGTTTCCAATAAGCTTTTCAGAAATGTAGGGCAGAACACCAAACCAAAGCTGTTTACCCTCCTGAGAAAAAGCTCTCGTGGGAGAAACCTTCAGGAAAACAAGAATACTGTAAAATATTTCTAAGCCTCATCACAACGGTCGATAAAAGCCCAGACGATGTCTACAAAAATAAAAAGTTAAATGGAAAATCTTACTAAAAATAACATTTAGTATGCAGTTAAAATATTTTAAAAAGCACATTATGTGCTTTTATGCCTAAACAGCTGATGCATTTTGTTTAATACCAGCTCCAGGTCAGAGCGTGTTCTCTCGTTCTGCTTTGTGAGCCTTGATGTGGTGTCCCACCATAACCGAGCTTGATCCCCTTGAAGGAACGGACTGAAACTTTGGGCTGGGCCGGCCCGATCTCCAGAGACCGGGCTCAGTCCGGCGGATCGTACCCAGCAGGAGTCAGCCCAGACAGGCATGCCTCGGCGAGCAGGCCTCCCAGAGGAGGAGCTGCCACATCAGACTCCACATACCTGGCACCTCACAGCCTCTCCTCCCCATAGGAGGCTGGGGCTGAAGACACAAGCAGGGAGCTGCTGATTAAAAATTCATCTCTGTTTATTATGATTTATGCATGTTTCGCTGAGCCAGGAACGAAAAGGAGAGGAGTGGAGAACAGCTTCATTAGTGCACATTGTGCGTCTGWGTGTGGGTACGGCGTCTCTGCCCCGTTTGTGTCTGCGTGTGTGGCAGGCAGGTGGGGAATRGTTAAAATTATGGATCGTACGTGAGCTTCATTAGAATGTTTGGCATACGGGGCAGAAATCATCCGTCTTCACCAAACACCTGCATTTCTCTGAAAAACAACAATTGAAATCCTAAATCATCTGAAGTGCACGGGCCATCAGCATTAAAATGCACAAGACTCCTTTCGCTAAGTTCTAACTTAATTACCTGTTTCCGCCTCTGTTGTTTGTAATTCAAATCAAATCTGCCTCTCATTGCACTTTTGTCACAGCCGACAATGATGGGAGGCGTGCAGCCATGACAAATACTGACAGAAAAGAAAAAAAAAGGGGGGGGGGGGGGGGGGGGATAACACAAGCATGAAACTGGTCATGGAGCTAAACTAACAAAATTATCTTGTGCTTTTTCCAAACCTAACAGATGCTGCAGCCGCTGATCATAYGCTTGCTGACTGTTATTTACTGTAACGGCTGAATGCAGAGAACAGAAAGAAGTTGACAGGAGTGCAGATTGGAGAGTGGCATGATGCACACAAAAAGGAAATACAATCTAATCTGCCTGAAGAAATTATTAAAGTGGCACATTTAGTTGATTACCGCCTTTTTTTCTTTGCTTCAGTTTTTGAAATCACTCAKGATACTGGCTTTTAAAGGAGACCAATTATGGGTCCTAGAAATTTTTATGGTATGTCTGTGGGCCATCCAGACCATGTTCATTCAATTTAATGCACAAAATAATTCTCAGATAATAAAATTTCCCATTTTCTAGTTCTGCCTGCTCTGACTTAAGTTCAGAGGAGCTGTTTATGTTAATGAGCTCTGTTGGTAACGCCCTCCAAAAATCTGTTGACATTAACTCCGCCCTCCAAAGCCCCCTCCTCTGCTCTGCGCTCACTCTGCATGCTGTTACCAGAGCAGGGAGCAGCAGCGGTCAAAACACCTCAAAAACTGGAACAAATAGGCTTTAACAAGGCTTTAATAAGCTAAACAATAGAGGTACATGAGAAAACATGTTCAAAAYGAATGAAAATAAATAATTAAATTGTGTCCGTGCTAGTCTCAATCCTTGGTCTCCCACTCTCTGGTCCAACACTCTACCCATTGCCCTATTGGAGGCTTGTTGTGAAATGAGCTGTGCATTCCGCAACAACAACCGTGACGGCTYTTTATACTGAGGAGGTGGGGTTTCACCCGGGGGTTGCTAGGTGAGGGGCTGAACGGAGGTTCCGGTGGGTTGTCGTACGG
>NW_013952751.1:181744-188523 GCF_001266775.1 Austrofundulus limnaeus | reverse complement strand
TCATGAGGCTGGAATTGTGACAGAGTGGTTCAGGAAGCATGAGACATAATTTTCAGAGTCCACTGAGAATCTTTGGGATGTGCTGGAGAAGGCTTTGCACAGCGGGCACACTCTACCACCATCATTGCAAGATCTTGGTGAAAAATTAATGCAACAGTGGATGGAAATAAATCTTGTGACATTGCAGAAGCTTATCGAAACAATACCACAGTGAATGTGTGCAGTAGAGTGTGTGACCTTTTTTATCGGTGGCAACATCTTTTTTTGGCCAGGAAGTGTATTATTTTAGCATGTTGGTGTGTTTTTATGTTATCCTTTCAGTTTATTCTTTCTTAACGTGAAGCTAAAAAGTAGAGGTATGATTCCCTGTAGGATAAGTGCTTCTGAAGGTTATGTGTTGGATGACCTGTTCTTAAAGGAGACCAATTATGGGTCCTAGAAATTTTTATGGTATGTCTGTGGGCTATCCAGACCATGTTCATTCAATTTAATGCACAAAATAATTCTCAGATAATAAAATTTCCCATTTTCTAGTTCTGCCTGCTCTGACTTCCGTTCAGAAGAGCTGTTTTTGTTAATGAGCTCTGTTGGTAACGCCCTCCAAAAATATGTTGACATTAACTCCGCCCTCCAAAGCCCCCTCCTCTGCTCTGCTCTCACTCTGYATGCTGTTACCAGAGCAGGGAGCAGCAGTGAAAATACCTCAGAAACTCGAACAAACAGGCTTTAACAAGGCTTTAATAAGCTAAACAATAGAGGTACATGAGAAAACGTGTTCAAAACGAATGAAAATAAATAATTAAATTGCGTCTGTGCTGGTCTCAATCCTTGGTCTCCCACTCTCTGGTCCAACACTCTACCCATTGCCCTATTGGAGGCTTGTTGTGAAATGAGCTGCACATTGCACAACAACATGGTGACGGCTTTTTATACTGAGGAGGTGGAGCTTCACCCAGGGGTTGCTAGGTGAGGGGCTGAATGGAGGTTCCGGTGGGTTGTCGCACGGCTTGTGACATCACAAAATGACGTAAGTATAAATCTTGTCATTAATATACATTAAAAATACATTTACTTACAGTAAATATATGCCCCTAGGTGCATTTCTTTTGGTCCTAAGGACTGTTTTTAAGAAGTACATACCTAAAGTTGACTAAAAAAACTTTAAAAAGTGAATTTTGCATGATAGGCCCCCTTTAACTGATTTTCAGCTTCTATGTTGTCAGGCTGTTGAACATCTAAAAGAAAGCATATCCACACCCAAATAAAAAAAATGGGGTCAAGACCCCAAATAAAAGCCCTTTAAAGTCCAACATAGGGCACTTTTGAACCACAAGGCTTTTCATCAATCCTGAAAGAAGTATTAAACTTAGCTTCTTCTTGTGTATCAACAAAGTAGAATCCCTAAAATAAGACATATTTTTCAGGTGAACGTCTACGTTTATAAGCTCTAYTTGTGTCTAAATGCTGTGTTGAGACATTGAAGTATTTGTGTAAAGTTCTCAGCTTGACGTGAATTTTTCTACAAATTAGTCCAAATTAGCAAAACAATATAAAACAAATACTTAAGAAAAAAAAAAAGAAAATGGTTCCTTGCCTTACATGTCAAATGTTAAAGGCATGATGTCACATGATTTATCGCTTGGTGTATGTGACTCTCAGCAGCCATTGTTGTGTTGGTTRAGGTCAGTTAGTTGTGGTAAAGTTGAATTAGATTGGAACTTGGGAGTAGGTAATCCRGGGCTTTCCTAATCCTAAACAAGTACTTTAAGTACATAAAGCATTCGAAAAACAAAAACTGCTATAAGATGTAAGCACAGTGTTTCGCTCTCAGTGCATTTGAGACATTCAGCAGCTTACTGTAAAAGTCTTATGTGCTTTCTTTGTCTATTTTTAATTTTCTCCATTTATATCTTAAATTCACTGTCTTCAGCCCTTTTAGGGAACATGTATTAKTTTTACTTAATGCACTTTTGTCTGAACCCAGGTTAGCGTTTGATTGGCATGGTGCATTCAACTGTGGTGCCCAAAGGGATTTTATTTAAATGACAGTTTTAAGGAGCACTAAGCCAAAGGACACCAAATTCACCGAGTGAAAAAATGTCATTTAGGTGCTGAACTCTACGGTGAAGTGGAAAAGCTGCTGAAAGGCAGACTTGATTTGTTCAATGTGATTCCATCCTTACAGCCTTTAATTGGGTCTAACGAGGGGCTCGGATCAGTTTCCTTTACCTTCCCTGCTGTAAACTTCAATCCTGACTGTGTTCAAGTGTTTTTAGTCAAACTTTCAGGAAGTAATCGCTGAATGTACATCTACAACTGATTARCTTTTGGAGACTTCTAATCCACATGTGTTAAAGTCAAGGCCAAATGTGGACCGTAAGTTACTGCCATCCGGCCCACCAACAAACTTTTTTTTATTTTACTTAATTAAACATGAAAATAGTTTTTTTATCAATGGTAAACTTTAAATTTAGGATTTAATGCAACAAAACAAACAGTTTTAAAAGACAAAATACAGCTCAGGAAAAATTATATGAGACCATAGTTTCCCCTGTGGAAAGCATTCCACTAAATATTGATGTCTGAATTCTTACTGAGTTAAAATATTAGTATTGTTGTTTCTAAATGAATATGAACTTGTTTTCTGTGCATTATTKGAAGTCTGAAATCCCTGCACCTTTGTCGTCATTTTGACCATTTCTCATTTTCTGCAAATACGTAAATACTAAATTTTTGCTTGGAATTTCAGAGACGTATTGTCAGTAGTTCATWGAATAAAATAACAAAGTTCATTTTTCTCAAACACAAACATATAAAGAGTAAAAATCATAGAAACTGATACATTTAAAGTGATCTCTTATTTTTTTCAGAGCTGTTTAATGATTTTGTTCCTGCCCCTGAGCTGTTGGCTTTGAAAAAGTGTGGTCCCCTGAACAATTTAATTGAATAGTCTTGCATTAATGTCTCAAAATACGCTCATATAAAGCCAGCACTGATCATAAAATGTTGATTATACATGGGGATTTCCTGTCAGACAGTAGGAGAGTTCAAAATACAGGACTTAACACTCAACGTTGAGTAAAACGCTCTTACTTTTACTTTTAATAATGTTTYTCTTTTATTTATCTCACATTCAGTCAGTCGTACATTTGTTTATAAGACGTGCTAAAACATTGTTTCTATGCAGGAAATACCACGTAGAGCTCATTYATTGTTTGTTAGCAGTGCTCAGCTGTAGCAATGAGACATGGGGCAAGTTAAACATGAAACGTTGAAGTTTATTACAACTGGCCCCTTGAGGGCCACTTTAATGCTCATGTGGCCCTCAGTGACAACGAATTTGAAGCCACTGATCCAAAGTGAGATGACGGCCTCAGCTAATCGACATTAACAAACACAAAAAAGACTAGATCACGGTAAGTTTTACAGATACAGAGCTGAAACTTGGTGTGATAGTAGCTGAGAGTGTGACATCTTGGATATTGCATAAGATTGTGTGTAATATATTTTCAAAGTTTGACCAATTTTGTCATTTATCAAATTAAAAAAAGCTGGTTTAAGTCTAAAACTCTGGCATAAAAGGCGACAATAATTACCTTCACTTTCCAAGGAATGCTCAGTGTTTAGCTTAAGCCTGTGATTGTRTCTTTATTGCTTAAGAGGCGCTCTGCTTCCTCTCTGAGTCATGACAGCGCCCCTCCCAGTGAAGACGAGCATCTTGTTCATGTCACTGACGGGGGAACACCCACCCTGGCGCTGACGCTGCAGTAACTCGAGGCCACGGCTCGAACCGAGCAGCCTCTGCCTGTTTTGAATTGTGTTTACGATTTAATGACCTAGTTGTGTTTGTTTTTCAGCCGAGCGCTCGGCTCTCCTTTCCCCATCCCTCTCCCTCACTTTGTGTCTCCTGCTCCCTAACACGCTCTGACAGCGAAAGGTCAATGCCCATTGGCTACATGGGGGGCATTGAGTGATGCAAGGAGGGGGTAGTTGTCATGGTAACRTGCAGGGCACGGCAGAGGCGAGGACACAGGATGCATTTGGTGCCACTACAAAGAAAAAGGCCAGGACTAGAGCGGGATCAAAAAAAAAAAAAGGTCCACTTGCCAGGCGGAGGTGCACAGGACTGGGGACAGAATAAACTGTTTTAATTGGCTGGTGGTTTACTCACTGGCAAATGGGATGGGTGTTGACTTGGCCAGTCATGCCGCTAAAGCAGATCTGCATCGGAGAGACAGACAGCAGGGCCCGAACGCAGCGAGCAGCGCTGTTCTGTCTGTGAGCCGGCGTTCTGCTGAGCTTGGCTTCACATTAATAAAAGAGGGATTACTGAAGTCTGCGGGCTCCTCTTAGGCCCTTCGCCAGCCAAGAGCTGAGCAAGGCTCCGCTCCCTCCACCCCTCTGCCCCCTTCCTAACATCCTTCACTCGCTTTTCTTCCTCCCCTCTGCATGCAGCTCACGTACATCCCATTCAGAAAAAAAAAAACTCATCTGCCTTTTCTGTCTTCGTTCCATTTCTCTCCCTTTAAGTCAAAGTGGGGAGGAAAATGCACCAAAACACAGCTAAATTATTTAGACCCCCCGACCCCCAATGTAAAAAAAAGGAAAAAAAGTCTTGACATTGCAGTTTGGAAGAAAAATAGAAAAGGAAATGAGGGGTGAGGAATAAAAATTACATTAGATACAAGATACTGCAATCAGCCCCGTGAYATGAAGAATTAATCTTATCTTTCACCGGCACACATGGCCAAGGAGGMGAGCGCCTCCAAATACTTGCAGATGACAACAGGACAGATTCGCCTTCCCATTCCGCTGCCATTCATCCATTGTGACGGCGAACACCTCGCGATAAGCAGACGCATTGTTGCCACTGACGATGTCATTACGGGACAGTAAACAAGAGGTGCAGCAGAGGGTCGGGATGAACCGGGTCGGGGGCCAGAAGGGTCACCGAGACAATCTGGAATGAAAGGAGACCCCACGGGAGCGATAAGACTCTTCTTCTGCTTCTTCTTCATCTATCTTTTCTTTTTTCTTTTTTTTCCTTCTCCCCAAAGCCAAGGACGGGCATATGCTGAGGAACAAAGCCCCGGCGCTGCGGTGTAATCAACTCCTCTGTTCTCTGGTAGCAGCAACACAATCTTCCCTGGAGGTCGTCCACGGAAAGAGGCTTAGGAGGAGGAACGGCTTCAGGATCATGGGCTATAAAGACGAGAAAATAGGTTGACATTCACCCAGGCTCTCGCCCTGTTTTATTCTACAAAACATCATGTAGATCCACGAACCGCACACAGACTGTGTTACAGACCTGTTTGTGAAATCTAAAGGACAACTCTTATAAACACTTAAACTCGAGTACTTTGGTGCCCTGTAATGTTTTTACACAGTTAATATATTATATTTTCTTTGGGAAAACATTTTCTTAAATCAACCTTCTTTGATGCTCCCGCAAAGAAAAAAAAATGGTTCTGTATAAATTCAACAGTGTAATTATTTTCCGTGTCTAAACCCATGACTAATGCATCACAAATCTCAACATACTCAAAAGTAAGTGAATGGAGCTCTTGGTGGGTTCATGTGAAGCTGTTGCCTGTATTGTCAGTCAGGTCATGTCACATTCTATTACCAAGGCTCCTCAGAGTCCCGGCTGTAATCATATGGCGCCTGATCATAATGGATGTTTAATTATGTTGAGTTGTTGCGTTTCAGTTGTGTAGTGCAACGCGAAGTGCACGTGAACTGAGTGCAACCGGGGTGGAATCAAACGACCTTCACGTGGACGGATGCTGATCAGGGGGGTGAAAAGTCAAGGGGTATAGGTGAATCTGGGAAATTAGAAATGGAAATAGTTACTTCTGTTGCTCCAGGTGCCATAAAACAAATCGAGTTGAAACTGTTGAATCTTTGAGTGTGAAAACTCACAAACAAACYGAGCTTTTACAGCTAGTAAATTCAAGTTATTGTTTTGATCAGTGTTGCTGATTGGACCCCTAATTTAAAACACAAGGGTTTGATTTATTTTGGGGTAATAAGACTAGGATTGACCCAAGGAAATCTCAAGGCCCAAAGCCACTGGATTAGCTGACTACGCTCCACTCTTGATATTAATGTTGAACTATTATCTATGTTTTTATGTGAATGTGCCTGAATGTAGGTAATGTAAAACAATGTGATGTAGCGTTTTAACATATCTGCAGAATAAAAGTATTTAGCAGCAATGTTCAAGTATTCTTGTGGGGGCTGTTACATGACTACAGTTACAGTTAAGTTCAAAGTGAGCTTTTAAAGCTAGCATAACTAAGCAACATACTTTAAAGGAACTCTAAAGGCAGAGGACAGTGATAAAGTAAACACAGATTACAAAACCTTGCTCTGAATAACAAACCCACTGTTGTGAAGAAAAATCAAGGTTTTTGTTGACCTTTGGAGCCATGGTACTTCCTGCCCTCTCTACAAAGYGCTACCTGAGCATCATAAAAGGGTTCACTACCTGGTGTGTATATAGTTTTATCTTAAGGATGATTAAACTTGAAGAACAATAGGGGAAACAGGGTTTTTGCACTGTAATGTAGAGCTACAGTGGTGTCAAGTATGTGATGTTGATTTTGGAACTTTGATGTATTTATAATGTGCCTTCTGCAAGTCTGTGCCATAAAAGTCAATGCAAGTATTGGACTTGGAATTGATATTGGCCGATCCTTCATCTTAAAGGGATCCCCGATTAGTTGTAACATTAGACTTTATATAATAAACATATAATTTAACTGTAAAATAAAGAC
>NW_013952751.1:177332-181071 GCF_001266775.1 Austrofundulus limnaeus | reverse complement strand
GTCTTTATTTTACAGTTAAATTATATGTTTATTATATAAAGTCTAATGTTACATCTAATCATGGATCCCTTTAAATGACTGTATTGCGAACTAAAAATCTTGATTGGGACATTGCAAATTGAGAGTACAGTACTCCCAAATTCCTCCTTACCACACTATCAACTAAACACCCAGTTCAGTTCAACTATTGTTAGTAGAGAAGGTATCTATGTACAAACATGACAGAGCCAAAATCAACTCAATCCAAGATGGCTGTCATGGCTTCCTGACTACGGAGCCCGTGAGGGGACATGGGGGGATTTTTTTTATTTTGCGTTCCCTCGCAATACCTTTGCGTTACCTCGCAACAATTTTGTTACCTCGCAATAGCTTTGCATTCCCTCACAATACTTTTGTGTTACCTTGCAATAGTGTTTAGCGTTCTCACGCAAAAGTTTGATTTGTTTATGAACTGAATTAAATCAGACTTTTATTTTGAAATAACCAGTTACCACAACAGGATGTCTTGCCACAAGTTCATTAATTGACATTGATGCTGCATGGCTGTACTGTGTTAAAATATTGGCATATGACATACTTCCATGCGTGGCTGTGTGATATATTCATTCTGAAGCTGAATTAAGCAGTAGGCTAACTCACTAATGGTGAACATGTGACTTTGTTAATAAACTGGCAGGCACAACAGTGTTTAGCGACTTTTGTGAGGGAACGCAAAAGGTATTGCGAGGTAACGCAATGCTTTTGCGTGGGAATGCAAAAAGAAAAAAAATCCCCCATGTCCCCTCGCGGGCTCAGTTCCCAATCTTAGTGGGAAAAAAAAACAAGAGGCTATAAATCAGTCATTTTTATATTAAGTTAAAAATGAAATGGTAGTAGCTGAGATTCATTGCCAACACACACTACAAGAGTTAACATATTACATTAAGTTGTTGGTGTGCAAATTTTCAGTTGCCAAAAGGCCTTTTTAAGGATATATTCCTGCATTCTTTTCTTCACATATTATCCAGTTGAAAATGATTCAAACTTTATCRAACCAAACTCAAACAAGCTTGCAAACTTACGATGCGAGTCAGTGAAGAAATTTCAGTTTTGTTTCGTAAATTTCATATTTGTTAGCAGTTCACCGACAAACACAAACTTCAACACAAGACTGTCTAGACTTTTAATTTTCTCCAGAACATCAGTTAGAAATGATTCCCTAAGTCAAATGAGCTGCATCAAATCCACTGTCAGACTCGACAAAAATTTTGTATTCTCCTCTACCTTTCCTCCCTGACTCGTATACACTCGCTCCCCGTTGGGTTGGGTGAGAGTGTGGAGGTGGCAGGAGTGTTCCTGTTCCATTTGCAGACATTAGCAGAGGGAGATTAATTTGTCCCCTTCCATTAGGTGGGAAAGCAGCCGTCATGGCTGCTCAATTATAGCTTAACAAAAAGAAAAGTACTCAAATACACAGGAGCCATCAAAATAATAAGCACCTTGCAAGTGTGTGTGCGTGTGTTGCATCATATGGATGCATATCTGTACATCCATATGATGCACACACTCAGGCTGGTTAGGGAGGAGTGCCTTGGGGCAGGTGTGACTGTTTTTCCACAGCGGCTGACGGCTAATTAACAGCAAAATCGTAGTTTTCCATGTCTGTTGTTCTGCTCTGAACGACAGCACAGCAGATGACACGAGACGGAGAAGAAGGATGGAAAAGGGGATAAAAGAGTAGAGCGAGATAAAGGTTGTTGTTGCGTTTTGACTTGCCGTCTCCCCACTGCTCACTCCTCTTTTGTGAAGATTTCGACTTCATTAGAATTATAATGAACATCAGCGGGGCTTGCTGCAATATTTTTGGCTCCTTGAAAATAAATGAACACACACACAAGCAAATCAATTCAATTCTGCCCATTATGCCTGTTTTCTGGGTCGTATAAAAGATGCATAATGGGTCACACTATAGGCACACAGCACTGTACGTCGCAGGCCATGATAATGAGCTAAAATTAGAGGATCATTTGTCATCATTCCCAACATCGTCGAGGATTGTAAAATCAATTTAATAACCACAGCGACATCAGTGACGGCACATTGATGGACTGAGAAACACATCAGAATATTATGGTGGTTATGTTAGCACTACAGCAGCATGAAAAATGTCTTTGTGGATTTTTTTTTTTTTTTTTTTTTTTTTTTGCTGTTGTGCTCCACCGGTGTGATGATGTTGCTGTGTGGTGAGACTTGCTAATTGGCTCACCTGTTTCTCAGCCATCTGGAGCCTCTCAAAAACAAAGAAAAAAACGACTGTCACACCAAGTTCCCCCCAACATCACACACACACACACACAAACACACACTATCTCTCACACACAAGCATTCAAATGAGCTAAGGCAACTGGAAAATCCTTTTAAAATTATTTCCATAACCAAACCTTATTGAACAAGCATTTTACTCAGAGAAATGGCTTACAAACAACTAAAACATATCTTGATGAACACAAAGATTAGTCTGATTCTGATTCATTACTATAGCAGCAACATTCAGTTGAAGTACAAGTGAGCAGGCTCAAAAGATAATTGAAGTGGTAGTTCAGATTTCCTAAAGTGGTTTTATATGGTACACCTTTAAATATTGTCTTAATCAACAGCAGTCAGAGTTACAACAACAACTCGGAAGATCACAAAAAGATTTTAAGGAAGAGGACCTTTTCCACATAGAATTGCTTTTTTTTTCTTGTTGTTTCTAGAAATATTTTAATCCACACAGAAACATTGAAAACCACCCAAACTCCTGCAACTATGCCAGGCTGTAACACTGCCATGAAAATAKAGCAACAACAGGATGTGGAGCAATGACAGAAAACACAAGATGCATTGAAACACAGAAACTGTCCATTGCGACACACGCTTGTGTTCAGCACAAGTTGTGAAACGGTTTCTAACCGGGCTTTTGTCAAGTCAGCGAGGAAATCTAGAAAACACTCCGCAGAACAGAAGAAGGCGACAAACAAAGGTGGAAAAAATGATCATCCTGCACCTAGATGGGTTGACAGGCAGGTGAAGTACACGAGAACTAACAGGTTTCTGCTTTTTAAAACCTACGATGCAGCATTGAGCCTGATTCCCAGTCAGTTTCACTTTAAKGAATGGGACCAAGGCATCTCCATTTGAGCCGAGCAAACAAAGACCCTCGTTTTTCTCTGAAGTGCTTGTAAATTTAGCTGCAGAAACAGAACATCTTACACAGTTTAAGGTTTGAACATGCCTCTCTAGTTGAGAAAGCTACCCGAAGTAACATTCCTCAGTTTCAGAATCAAAGTCCTTTTGTCTTGTTTTCAAGTATAATGTTTATATWTAGTCAGGCATTCAGTAAGAGCGATCTTAAAAACGTCCTGTTTTTTAACACTTTCATTCAGCTTGCGATGCCTCAGGATCCCTCACAGTACCGTGCTGGCTTTCGGGTTTGCTGAAGGTTGTTTACRTAAATTTTGTTAACTACATAGGCCACAACGGGTGTGACCGCAGTTATTTTATGAAGTCAGAGGAAGACACAAAKAATAAATTGCGTCGGTATGTAAATAGGAGATGGGTAGTGATTTTACAGCTTGTTACGATCTCCAGTCCTGGTCTTTATGTAACTTTTTTTTTATGAACGGAAATTTTGTGAACTTTGATTTCAACTAAAAGCCTGTGGGGATGGGTTTTGGGGTAGGGTATGTGTGTGTGTGTGTGTGTGTGTGTGTGTGTGTGT
>NW_013952751.1:167420-175737 GCF_001266775.1 Austrofundulus limnaeus | reverse complement strand
CCCCCAGCTCCTTCGGCCCCTGCCTGTCATTAATGCCTTTTCATAATTCATGTGTTTAGATGAAAAATGGATGAACGGCGAGCATGGCACCAGCAAAGATTCCTTCGACGCAAAACCCAGGGAGAATTTTAACCATGCTTGTCCTGCTGCAACAAAATCCTTGCACATAAAYAAATGAATAAACAAACAAAAACAAAAGTCTTGATGAGGTGAAAACACTTGTCCAAACAGTAAGTTTAATAAAATCCCAAAGGCGATCCGAGGTGACAAAATGTGTCGGAGTAAGGGGCCAAAGGCTTTCCTCTGCCTACATCCCCCAGAATGCTGTGCGTTTTTGGGTTGGATTCAGTCAAATTATCAACATTCTATCAGATATTCATCATGTGTCTATCGCAATATATGTTGTTACAGAATTATTGCTCAGCCCTAGCGCCAACCCTGTTTGTCTGTTAGCATAATATCTCAGGAACAACCGAGTGGATTTTCTTTAAACATTAATTCATGTATGTGCATCTAAATCTGATTAACTTTTGCAGTCAATACAATTCAAAATGAACATTGCAGCTAATCAACATTAGCCTATAGGCAGAATTGGCTAAAAATCTGTTTTACAAATATTGAGTTAAGATTTGCTGTAGATGTATAAATACTCTGAACATGACATTCTATGTAAACGTTATGTTCGACTAAAAAGTTTCTATACTTATGCAATGTGATGACAGTGAGTGTTAAATYAAAAATTTCCAGATCTCATGTTTATGTACCTTGTCATAAATTGTGATCTTGAGAGTAAAAAAAGAAGAAAAATTGACAGAATGGAGCATTATCTGTAAACCAAGAGGGGTTAAAGGTGATGAAATTTAGTTTTGAGGTAAATTCAGCAGGTTTTAAGCTGCTGTCGTGCTGCTTTGTTTCAAATGATCTGAAATGAGCACGAGAAACTATGACCTTTTTCAGTGTTTTGATGTTGTGTGAAATCTGGCACAAAATACAAGAACGAGCCAACAAGCGGGACAATTGTCCCTTATCGCAGCTCCTCTCTGGGCATTTCCTCACCTAACGCTGATCACAATGCAGAAACCTCCAGCCAGAGTCTCCTAAATATTCAGATATGAAAATACTGAGAGGGCAGGGTGGGGGCGGGGCCAGGAGCGGCGCATCAGGCAGTCAGTGTGGTGAGGGACCACTGTTGGCAATAACAGACTAAGCGTACCGGGACGCCGCGTTGTGTGAGTCGCTGTAATTACAGTCTCTGCTGCCGGAGTGGGCGGGGCTCTGCAAACAGGAAGTGCATTTGTGAATCTGACACACACCTGCAGCCCCAAAAGAGGAGCTCGCGGCTCATTTGGGAAACGGGCTATTTTGTCCTCGAATCGACACTTGTTTGTGTCTGTTGGGGGAGCAAGCATGGCGTCCTGCTCCACTCAGGAGGTCATGTCAGAACCAATGGAGGGTTTGCGGCTCATAATCACCGACGCTGAAAGGCATCCGAGGAGCCACACTTGGTAATTATCAGCTGTGCGCCTTCAAAGAACATTATCAGGACAAAGACCTGCAATTAGACACACAGTCCCCTCCCAGCCTTTATCACCCCTGCTTCCGCCATCAAAATCAACCGTCTTCCCCTCCTCTCCGCTCGTTTCTTCACTCCTCTTTTATTCGCTCCCTACGACTCCCAGGACCCTCCTTTCTTCCAGTCCTACTCCTTTTTTTCCTCGCTCTCTCCATCTTCCTTTTTTTATTCATCCCCAAACTCCTAATACCAACCTCTCTTTCAGCTCCCTTGTTTCCCCCTTTTTTCCTTTCCCGCACATCACTACCTCTACCCCCCTCCTCCCGCTTTTTCTTGTTCCTTTTCTTCCTCTCGGCCCAAAACTGATACTTAAATAACAAGCCGGGTGTCAGTCAAACCACCAGAGAGCTTCATTAGAGGAGGAGAGCACACAGGATCAAATTATACGCCCAGTTCTTTTTAATGTGCAAAAGTGTGTGTGTGTGCGTGTGTGTGTGTGGAGGAGATTGTGGCGGGGTTGATGACGACGGAAAGGAAGCAAATCAAGAATGATGCAGTCGTGTTGGAAGTAACACACCGTTTGTGACAGTCGCCGCCCTCGCCCATTTTTTCCCTCCAATCAAAAAACACAAAGAAAAGCGCACCATTCAGCCTAATTACACAGCCACAGTTTCTATTTTCCCTTGTATTGCTCATCTCCACCGTCTGGTTTTTTGATGTTCGCCTGCTGCTTTCGCCTGTGACCAGCGGATATAAGTCAACCGGCACCTTYAAAACCTGGTGCCAAAATAACAAAACTAACCATAGCAGCACAGCTCTCGCTTCCTGCAAAGGCGAAGATATTTTAAATGGGTAAAATAAGCAGCTAGGAAGCAAAAGTCAGCACGTCTGAAAACGAAATAAGTCTTCATCAGTTCCTGTCCATATTTCAGCCCATTAAAAACACATTTTCTTCAGTATTTTCCAAAGAGATCACAAGTTTTTAAATGGATTCTTAAATGGATTCTTTCAGTTCATTTCATTGCAGTCTAAAATCAGCTCAGAGACACTTAGAAACATGGGTGATCCATCACAGGCAAGTTTTTCCTTTCCTCCAAACATATTGAAAAAAAAACAGCAGGTTAAAACGAATCATATTTAATCTACACTACATTTCTCCTACCTTATTGTTTATCCTCTGAATGTGTTTCACTTTTATTCTGAATGTAAAGATGAYGTGTTAAAGAAAACATACCCTGCTTCTAAATCCTTTTTTTTCACATTTAAATCATTCAGTTGGGGTCTATTTAAAGTGCAATTGCAACGGTTTGATCTGAATTCCTTAAAGGGCACACGGATTAATCGGCCGTCCAATTTGAGCCTGACAGGTTTGCATTGTTTTAAGGGTATTGTTCAGTGTTTGTCAATAAAATTGAAAGATTGGAACAATGAAGGTGTATTGTGACCTTATAACACCTGACCATGTCAGGTATAAAAGAAAATCGGAATCGGCAGGTCAGGCTTTTTAAAAATCGGTGATCGATCAGAAAACTGTAATCAGTACACCCCTAAATTCTAACATATTGTAACTCCACAAGMCCCTCTATCAGCCCTTTTCTAAGGTGTGTCTCAGATCAACTCGTTTTGTGGCTGTCTCTTTAAATCCAACTGAGGTGCTTCACAACCCACCCTGTGGATTTTGCATATGTCCCCTATAAACTGTAGGTTATCCTTCAGTACGAACAGCTACATCTGCCTATGAATTACGGTTTGTATTTATTTTTTAGAGAAAAATCATCACTGACATGTTACAATATGTAATTATGCAATATGTTACTGTGGGTTTTATCAAATCAAACAATAAAACAGTATCCCTTCTTATTTCAGCCCCCYGTCCATCTTCTTGATGGTTTACAGGGAGGGTACTCATCCTTTTCCTGTTAACTCTGTCTCAGATGAGCAATAGGTGCTGCTATTTTTAAACTGGCCCTTATTTAAACCTCGTTTCTCCCTCCTCCTCTTTTGTTCCATCGCTGAAGGCTTCGGTTTAATGGCCCTCTGTGGTCATAGATCTGAAGCACATCACATCTTGCCCTTCCAAATTTCCCTCTTCCCCTTCCCTCAACAACCTCCCCCTCGACTCCTACCCAGAATCCCCAAAACGACACCAGAGTTGATATCTTTGGCCTGAAGCCTGGAGGCTATGAGCCTCGCTGCCAACGAGGCCAAAGGGAGGAGAAGGAGTGACAGTAAAGAGGAGAAGAAAGCCAAAAGGCCAAGATGACTTCGCCTACCTTTGTATCGGTCCAGAGAGGTCAGTGGCGTCCTGCCTGCAAGACAAGAAGAGAGAATTATGTTTGAAAGCCAGTAAAGATTAAGAAACGTTGCAAATTTTGTTTGCAAAAAAAAAACCCCACATTAAATAAAGCGATTAATAAACATTCCTCGCTAAGTTTTATTAGTGTTTGCAGTTTGATATATCCTTGCTAAAAATGAACTTTTAACCTTTACAAGATATTTTTTACCACTTTGTTTAAACATTTGCCAATACAATAGTGTATGAATATTATTTGTCTCCTTTAAAAGGGTTTGCATATTACTAATCTACACAGCTGTRGCAATTAACTCCAAATCCTGCTTTGGGCCATGAATGGTTCACTTTACAACCTGAACTTTAAAGCTTTAAGTGTTATAAATGTAATTGTGAARTATATTGTGATCAGTACATGTTCTAATGCAATGGTAAAAGCTGGTCATCAGTCCCAATTATATCAACCTGTTTTTAGTATAACAGACCCAGATCTGCATTTAAGACTTGGAGGGAATATCAGAAATAGACACGTTTTACGGCCACTTTAGTGCAACATGTAAAGAACAAAAACAATAAAAACCATGACCAGAATATCAACAAGACCAGCAGAAATACAGCTGAAGAATATTTTATAACCAACAGTTAAGTAATGCAAAATACAGCACAAGTCAAAAATGCCCCTTATGTAAGTGCATGTGTGGTGTTCACCAAAAGATCAGTACAGACCTTATTCTTACTCTAAGTACATCCAGTGGTTTTGTCGTGGTGGTGCAAGAGATCTCTAAGAGTGGTATATTGCAAATAAATACAAAGTTGTTCTGAGAATCTGGTTCCAACTACGGGTGTAACGATACATCGATCTATATCGATATTTCGATTTGAATGGTTCATGATTCAGTTTTATCGAGGCACAATGAAAATATCGATCTATATCGTCGATATTTGTGCGATGTGAATCGATATTGTATGCCCATCTAACACAGTCATTGTGTTGGGCATACAATATCGCTTTATATTGATCGCAGACGTGAATTGAATTGAATCGAAATCGTATCATGATTGACTTTGTGATATTGAGAAATATYRAATCGTCATCTAAACATATCAATGTAATATTGTATCGTGATAAAGCTGGTGATTTACACCCCTAGTTCCAACTAGGCACCAAAAATTACATTTCATTTTCGGTGTTAAAGGAACCCTAACCAAATGTGTCCAAAAAAAAGATTCTGTTATATTAGTTTCATTCAACACACTTTTAGAAGTGAGGTTGCCAAACTTTTCAGAACTTTTTTCCTGCTTTTGCTTCAGATATAATCTAAAACAGTTATAAAATGGACAACATTGAGAAGTTCCAAGTGGAAAATATCCAAAAACTGGGAAAGAGATACAACGGTGGTGGCTTTACTAACCTTGCCATCCAATAGTAAATCTTGCATTGTTACTTAATTCAAACAATGCAAAACAGAAAATAAGGTCAAACTAAATTATATTTACAAGTACAAGTCAGACAAACTGACTATTTTTTGACCAAGCAGAGAAGAATGCCACATGGAGAAATTAACATTCCAACTGTTTAACCTCAAATTCAGATGGTAGCTTCATAAAACATGTGACATACGTCCAACATGATGTATTAAGCAGGTTTATAATAGCTTATAGCATGATGCTAGACTTAGAGGATTGAAGTTTAAAAGCTGAAAAGCATGGCTAAAAGTAAAAGTTCCGAAAATGTCTTCATAAATTTAAAACTGACATATATTTAGACAAGACTGGAAAGAACACTTGAACAGAACCAGAACCAGGGATCAAAGAGCTAACCAGACAAGCAGAATATAAATCCATGAAATGTTTGTGTATGAAGCAATTCTGGTTAGGATTTATGACAAGTTGCCATTTTTCCTTTGTAAAACCAAAAATTCACTGTTGTATCTTATATTCCAAAGACATGTTGTCAGCATWGCTTAATATTAGACAGGAAACTATATTCACCCTAAAAAGACAAAAAGGCATAAAATTTGTCAGAAAAACGACTTTTTTTCCTTTTCTTTTAGCCCTCAGTTAAACCAAGATTAAGGTATTTTTTGGACACATTTGTGAAAAAATAAAATTTACCATACATTAGTTCTTAGACTTTTAGTTTGCAAATTATTATCTTTAAGCTGAATATCAATTTTGCTTAAATTTTTATATTTTACCAAAACTTAAATTGTATGTGTTAGATATTTTCAGCTGGTTATGTTGAAGGCATAAATAAAGTTTTAAGGGGTCAAATAAATGCAGCCCAAACTTTGTTGGAAATATTCAGTTCCTCTCAGTCAAACTCTGAAAGTTATGCTCTTTCAGCTCGGTTAGGTTTTTTACGTCTAAAAGGAAAACAGTTGGGCGTAGATGAAGGTAGCGTTTCTGGAAATCAGATAAGATATTGGCAAACAAAACACACAAAAACTCACATACACACCCCCACACTGGGGGGGCTCTAAACAGTAAATTAGTCTGGTTCGTCCTTGGGATAAGTCAAGAAACTTGTTCTTTCCACTGGGTTTTCTCCATAATTCCCTGCTGTTTCCTCTTTCTCACTCCTTCCCCTTTTTTTATCCTTTTCTCAATCCTCTGTTCCTCTTCCACTGCATGTAAATAAATTGATCCCCAGGCCCCAGTACGAGAAATGAGTGTGTGCCTGTRAGAGGAAGCATTACCAAAAGACACACACGCACATCCAACCCCCCCAGAGCCCRGAGCTGCGCCGAATTAGCCGCAGAGGTAAATAAAATAATAAATGAGTCTGAATGCGTGTCTGTGTGTGAGTGTCGAGTTTGGGAAGGAGTGAGGGAAGGAGGGAGGGGTGGCGAGAGCAAGTGAGCATTATGATGAAATGCAGCGAAAAAACTCCTAGCTCCTCCTCAACACAGTGGCCAATCACGGCTACCGTTGCTCTTTGCATTTCAAAGACACACTCTTGTCTGTTTCATCTCCGCAAAACCGCGGAACGATTGTCCTGTTATCCGGCAACACACACACACACCCACTGCAGCCATCTCCGCTTCAGTCCATTTTCTCAGCACCATGAATTATGAAAAAGGGAAAATGGAACATCAAACACACTCTGCTTGCACTCAAAGGTTTACACACCTCACACACAGACATATAAATGGGACACGACTAAACTTCTACACACCAAAACTCCTGTTTCCAGGTTGCCATACATTTATGCAACACACTCATAACATTTACGTTCACCTTTTTTTTTATTACCACCGAATGTTTCAATGTGCTTCACAGCTAGGTATCAGAGAGGAAGTCATTGAGAAATAAAAAGACTAATGAAACTTAATTGCGGTGACTTTAATTGGGGGATGATGACACTAAAGGCACAGCCGAGCAAGAAAAAGCTGCTCGGATTTAGGAGATATTCAGAATCAAAACCAGAAAAAGTTGTAAGGATCAAAAGGATCTAATACTTTTAAAATATATATTATTTAGGGCCACATACTGCTATTAGTTTAAAAGACTTCGAAACTTTTTGCACTCAGCATGTACAATCACAATACAATAAAATAAAATACAACCCTGTTCTAATCCAAGATTTTTAAAAGTTCACCCTAAAGTCAAACTGTGCAATTCTCAGAAAAATCGCAATAAAATAAAATAAAATTAAAAAAAATCAAGAGCTCCATATCAGACTCTACAGGCCTCAAAGAGCAGGGTAAAGAATAAAGTTTATGACAGAACAAGAAAGAAAAAAGAAAGAAAAAATGAAGAAGTACAGTTTATTTGGAAGGGTTACCTGGAAAAATAAACTAATTTCTCTAAGAACAACTGGACACCTGGAGCTGGACACCTTACTGTAATCTAGAGCCAAACAAAAATGGAGAAAGAGGGAGCATATGGTTAGCACGAATGCTAATATTAAAGCTTTATGGAAACAGAAACTAAGACAGACACAGAGGCAACACTTTAGGTGGTAAAACACAATTCGTAATTGATAGAAGGAAACATGTAGTCAGGTCCAAAAAAAATAAGAATAACTCTCAAATATGGACAAACGTACTTGTTACACGCAGAAAACAAAAGAGAATTGGCACAGATTCATCGTCAAAAAGATGGSAGCATAGTTTAAAGCCTGTAAGAAAAGGGATGGCTTTAAGGTTATCTCATTTTAAGATCACATCAGAACAACGTGGTTCACTCTCACATGAAAAATCCTAAAACTACAATATCTACTTAACTTTCTTTTATACGTCTTTCTAATGTCCAATTTTTTCCTCACCAAATAAATATAGTGAATGACTTCAAAATTTCAGCTCTTTAAAGTACAACAAATCACAATTGTATTTGCAAAGAAGTGCAAACACAGCTGCTTATTTCTCCACCAAATATTCAGAGATTTGTTTTTGAAATTTAAGCTCTGCTGTGTATTTGGTACACGGCGCTCATTAGCAGGGTTTGTTTTTGCACTGCTGTTCCCAGGGTTGACCTGTCAGTCAAACAGCGTCGTCTCTGCAGGTTTGGGG
>NW_013952751.1:150392-165848 GCF_001266775.1 Austrofundulus limnaeus | reverse complement strand
TTTTTATAGAATTACTTTTGACAGTTTATATTTATTTCTGTGACCATTGTGGGTTTTTTTTTCATCAAACGGGGGTACCATCAATTTTGTCTATGTGTGCATGTTAAAACTATGGAATGAATATAGGACATGTGTAAATCTACCAAGAGATAGCCCCCACAAATTGAACATGMAGGAAGGAGAACAGTGACAGACCACCAAAATTCTCTAAAGGAGTTACAAGCTTCAGAAGTACTAAATATTTTAAATGATTATAACAAAGGCCCTTTAAGAATAAAAGCATTGGAGTGTTCAGAGTTGCACCTTTGTTAACATGAAAATGTCAGWTTACTACTTAAAAAGCCTTTAAAATTTCTCAATTGCTGCTGAAGCTTTATGCTTCCTCAACTGACCCTTTGAGCATTTTACCCTTTCAAAATATTCTATTAAACTCACTGAGTCAGACCAGGATTTTATAAGCRGATCCTCCACAGAGCTACTTGAAAAAAACATATCTATTTGTTAAGTGAGGGTGATWATTTTGTTGGGGGGTGGGGAAAGCTTTTAGGTGTGATTTTATCAAGCAATAATGGGCTTTTTCTGGTCTCCAAAAGTCAAGGCAGTGAGATTTGGGTCAGCATTGATCACTGGGATGGAAACAGATGGGAACACAGCGTCCAGGTGGAAACAAGCCAGACTTATGCTTAGTGACAGACAGCTTTTTGGCTGCGTGAGTGTGAACCCACGCACCAACTCCTGCCGGCCCTGCGCCGCCGCCGGCCTGGCAGAGACGTAAAACAAAGCTGAAGCGTGGCGGGCTCCTGAGGCGGCGGTGCCACGGCCGACGCAAAGACAGAGCAGGTGGCAGGACCCGGCGAGGACCACGGGCATATTTGAGACATTGTGATCATCAAAAGATCTGACAGGAGCGCGCGCGCACACACACACACACACATTCACATACACACTCTTTCTAATAGTGCAGCGTGAAGAAAGACAGTACGAGCCAGCTGTCATGGCATACAACACTGAGCACTCCCACGTCGAAGCGTGTCAAGTGATTTCTTCCTCTGTTTTTTTATTTATTTCGAAGCACACACTCAAAGAGACAAAAGAAATATTGGAAGTGACACAATTTGTTTGATCAAATATGATGATGAACCTTTTAAAGCCTGATGTTAATCCATTATCAAATGCATAATAAATCTGGTTACCTAAAAAATAAGATTATGGATGTGGGGAAAAAAATGATTCCACATGCTAAACAGCCATTATGCTAATGATCTGATTTATGCAGGTCTGAAGACCCACCTACAAATCTTGGAATAGATTCAAGATCAATGTACTAAAACATATGTTCTATTAGGGAAGTAAAACTAGGGCTAGGACAATCAAATTTGAAGTTATGTTCTAATAGTTTCACAATTTAAAAATCCATGTCAAGTTGTATGGATTGTCCATGCATTACACGGATTTCCCCCCATTTTGCATAAATTTAGACAAAGATGAATAATCATGATTTTTTTCCGAAAAGTATAACATGGTATTTACAGGCAAAATTGTGTCAATTTTGAAGGTTGTTTTTTGTCTGTGTTTCATTGCTGCAAGACAAAATATACTTAATATTTGAATGTTTAAATCCAAGTCTGTTGTTTTTCTGCCCTGCATCCTCCTCCTCTCAACAGCCCATCTGTGACCATAACACTTCTTGTTTTTAACGCTTCTCTCCTTCTCACATTTCACATACACACAGCCCACTTCACAAACTGCACCCACAGTCCCCAACCAATCAACACGCCACTTTAAACACTGATAAATACATACCCTAGCTCCACTTTCACACCTTCCCAGAGCTTCCGTCTTCATCTTATTCTTATCGCAGGTGTCTGAGCACAAGTGTTTGTGTATCTGTGTGTGAGACGGCCCCGTTTCATTCTGGCAAACCGCGACAGGTCTTAAGATGATATCAGATGCAGGCTGCTGGCCCACCTCCAGATGGATCTGAACTCCCCCCAACTGGAGGACGAGTCTAGTAGACGGCTCCGGCAGAGKGCAGGAGGAGGGAAGAGCACCGGATGACTTTTGAGACCCGAGTGACACCAACAAGCTGCCGTTTCATAAATCATCCTCTGACGGATGCTGCTTTCAGGGTGTATTCTGGTGGACAAGTCGCAGTGACGAAAACCGTGAAAGTGTAGCCTCAGACCTGCTCATGTGTGAGATGGATCAAAGGGATTTTTACTTCATAATGGAATATTCTAGGAAAATATGTGGGCTTAAATGGTTTCTTCAAAGAAGTTTGCAGTTTTCCTACTTACGGAACTTGATTCAATGTGGTTCAGGAGAATTATTTTGACCCAAAATGGGGTAATGTTGTAAATCTCTTCTGCTGCACGATCTATTGCTCCACACATGCTGTCCATCTGTATTCTTTACTCAGACAAGTCATAGTTTTGACTAACTCTACTGCGACTGAGAAATACACACTGATACGCCACATTCAGACATGCTTTAGAAAAAGATGATCTGTTTGAGCATGTAGATAAAACATGTTGATAGTGAGCAGCAGGAGGGCTTTGGAAAGTATCTATGGGTATTTTATTCACCAGTATTGAAACTGTCAGCAGTGAAAATTGAATGTGGTGTGGATTAAAATCAACTAGGTCCTCAAATAAATACATAAAAAGAGCAGAAGCTTGCAGGCCAGTGGATTAAATGTTTAACAAATATCTAGATGATTGGGGGTTATTTTAGGTTTTTGTTGTGGGTAACCAAAACATTTTATTAAACAACATAACTAAAGGTCAGAACTTTTAACAAAACCAAAAACTAAAAGCTAATTTTGAACTGTTTGAAACGGGAGGCAACGTCGCTCTCTCTCCATTCATTTCCTATGGAGCTTGTGTGATGCGGCCACAATCGCTCGCCCTCCTCCAGCCAAGCGTCTGGCGAAAATCGTGCATGTGGAATTGCGTGCTCGTACACGTAGACGTACCCATGCGAGCTTGCGGCGTGACACWTGAAAGTTGAAAAATGTTCAACTTTTGCTGCTGTCTCATGGTGTTACAACCAATCAGCGAGGGTTTCATTGTCTGACCAATGACTGGAGAGTATGCTACACACTGCAGTAAGCTAACACTTTCAATGTTATTTTAGCTCTGTCAAAACTTTCCAGTTCTATATGACCCTTCACCAAGTGATTACTAAAAAAAGGCAGCTTTATGGAAATTTGTTGGTGCCATCCGGTAAGTTTTTCCTCTTAAAATTGTATCTTGGCATGCGTTTGTTTTTCAATATCATTAGCATTGCAAGATTTGTTTAGTTTACACATCCGTAATACACATATATTATATACTTTCTTTTTTGTTAACCACCAACAACCTTGACAAGAAGCAGTAGAAGAACCAATCAAATTTCGCGAAGACAAGCAACCCAAGAGCGCGAATCCCAACGCTTCCATCACTATCGCGTCACGTGTGTTGGGTTTCACCCTGGTTGCAATGACAGCTGTTAATTGCCGGTGTTTGTTGCACCCCGTGTGTCGAACCCATTAGAAGCAAAATTAAATAATGCCAGAGGAAAAAATATACATAATACAAATTCTCGTCTTACGCCTCACTCTAAATGAGAAAGTTTTCACCTGAAGAGCATGGTTTATACATTGGTGAAAAGGTTTTTTTTTACAAAAATTCTGCTTGTTGAATTTTAAAATGTGTAACCAAAATTTAATGTAACATTGTTAGTGGACCATCAGGGTAACAGAAGTAGCTCAGAAAAGACAAACAAAACATCTGTAGAGTGTTAATTTTAAAAACCACAAATAGTTTACTGTAGGTGGAAGTTATTTAGGTGAAAGTTTGTATATAATTTGTTAAATATCACCTTGTTTTAAACATGACTACTTATTAGGTGCCGTTAACAAGAATGAGTTTGTCTTCTTGCCATGTTAACATTACCAGCTATGACACTGAACTTTGCTGTGCTCTAACCATGTGTAAGCTATTCCATTTCCACATACAGATCAATTCTTGACCAGAGTTATACAACAGGATAGAAAAAGAAAAAAAAAAACACATTTATGCAGATTTTGCGGTTTGAGCTTGAAACATGTTCTAATGTTTCCACTGGAACTGAACAAAAACATCCTCCTGAAATGATTGTTGATTTCAGTGTGGAAACATACAAGATGATAGCGGCTCCAAACATTTTACAGCCAAACCAGGCGGTGTTTAAAGTGGAACAGCTCCAGAGTGTGATGTGGGAATTACAGGAAAATGGCCATTACCATGTAATACGAAGCTGTAAAAGTGTGCACGTGAGAAGGTCTGAAACGAGAGCCCCAAAAGAYACCCCCGCACCCCTTAGTTTTTTTTTGTTTTGCTGCGAGTGTATGTGTGGTCGCGAGTTAGCGTGTGCTAACWTGTGCTCATGCGTGCACGTGTGACATATTGAGGACATTTAAATGCAGYGAGAGTAACGACCCGAGTGGTGAAGGGTGAACAAAGGGGGGAGAAGTGGCAGTAGCGTGTTAGGCCTCATTTACCTTGTGATATTCAAAGGGTGAGCATGCTTCGCACTTCAGCACACACACAGGAAAAGTGTGTACGTGTGCTTACACATAAGTGTTGTGTATGGTGAACTGTACAACAATCTAAAAACTCAATGAGGGAAAGGCTCCTGGATCATCCATCATATTTCTGGGAGGGGAAGAGAAGACCTCCCTTCTTTTTGTCTCTCCCTCCTCTGATTTAATACCCCCATCCTCCCTCTCCTCCTCTTCCTCTCCTTCTCTTTCCCACATTTAATAACAGCACAAGAGATCAGCTCCATTAGCCCAGACCTCCTCACACATGCAAATGAAGCCGGCGTTATGGAGGCATGCGYCACGCATTACTGATGCAACCCTACCCGACCTGGCACTGCTCGCAGCCGAATAAACTCTGCATGTGTGCGCCCTTCGAAAGAGAGGAAGAGTGGGGAGGAAAGAGCGAGGAGGTGGGGGTTCATGTGTGTTACAACAGTGGTTAAATTGAGATGCATTAGGCTTTTGATTGGAGCAACGGATATGGTGCCGGCGTGCAGGGAGTCGAGAGCGGGGCCATTACCGCTTGGCTGGATGATAAGATGGTGCAAAGGGAACACGGAAGGAGGACAAAGGTTCCAGGAGAATAGGAGAAAAGGGGAAATTAGAAGAGACAAGTAGGACAAGATGAAGAATAGTCAGCACAGCAGCTGATATTTAATTCATCAAATGTCTTTGTTTTTATTTCTGAAAGAACATTTTAGATGTTCTCTGTTGCGTCGATGGCCTCGTGGCTTCCACATGGAGTCACAGGCTGGATGTTTTGACATTCTTCAGTCGTTCCAGTTCCAGTTAAGCTGTCTACCAGACATTAGGTCAAGTTTCTGTGACACAGATTAAAAACAGTATCAAGCCAGCAATTATTAATTTGGATGGGGTTTTCTCGAGTTCCTGAGTTGACTATTCCATTTTGTTTTAACTAAGCATCTTTTATTTCATTATTTAAAAAGAAAATGTGTTTTGCTTTCTCAAAATAATATGATCTCGGAAGAACGAAGACTTTTCTCAAAATAACATAAGATCACTATAATACAACATTACATATATATTATCTTCATTATGGACAAGTTTGCCATTTATTACCTACATCCTAGAGGTCAAACTCAAGTCCTTCCGTCCAGCCCAACAATGATGTTTCATTTTCTTAAAATAACTGTATGCTAGTATAAATCCAACATTGACTATAAACCATGTCTCCCATAATGCATGTTGATTATCTTACCTGTAAAATGATGACATCCCACCACTAGGTTGAGGTTCACAGGATTCAAAAGTAGCTAACAGATGGCCAAATTCATAGCGTAAAATCTGCGCTTAGCTGCATTTTTGCGGGCTACTTTTGCTGCACCCCAGTTGTACCGGGAAGTGGGAATTTCCCACTTACAAGTCGTAAATTTAAATTGGAACACCCCTCCAGTTGGAATTCCCTGTCAGGAAGTGGAATAATTCAGAATTCAAGACGGCAGCTACTCACCATAACTCTTTTACTTTTAACAGTATTTCTGTATTATTTATTTCACATTTACTCAGTCGTACACATAGTATTTTTAATTATTTATAACAGTTTGTGTTAAAACTTTCTATGCTTGAAATACCAAGTAGAGCTGAGTTGTTTATTAGCTGTGCTCAGTCATAGCAATGAGATGAGGAATGTGAAGTTACCTGTTTAGTCGAAGTTAATCATGAAACAATGAAGTCAATAACAACTGGCCCTATGGACCACCATTATGCTCGTGTGGCCTTAGTGAAAGAGTTTGACACCCATGACCTACAGCTATGCGCCTTTAGCATGCCATTAGTACTTACAGTTGATTGTGTAGATGTTTTTCAGCAAAAGCTGGAACAAGTTCATTGCATTAGACTGGAGCTTGAGTTCTGAGGTTACAGTCTAGAAGCATGGCCCATCATTGAACTTGGCCAGTCATCAGAGCATGACTCTGGGACCTCACTTTTTGAAACGAGGCAGTCACGGACATGTGGCAGCATGTTTATTTGACCCACATCATAAAGGCCATTTATTGTCAGACATGGGACCAAGAGGCCCACTACACAGGTGGTAAGAATACCTGTACCATATTGAAAGCCCCAAGGAGAGTGATAAACCAAAGAATTTGATTGGCTGCCATTAAGTTATTTGAAATGCATTGCTACAAAAGATAATTTTAAACCTAGTGGTATTATATAGATTAATGGCATTAGCGTCGTTGATTGTCACCTTTTATTTTTAAATCCAAAAAAATACTTTAAATCAAAGTTATTGGACACTTATTTGGCGTTTCAAACTAAACAGAAGCCACAGTCATGTTCTGCTGTTTGGCTTTGCAATTAAAGCCAACACATTGTTGTCAATAGAGGTTCATTAAAATGCAGTTGTTGCATATTAGAGGCAATCAGCTTCATTATGCAAACAGTTGAAGKTACTAATTCTCTTCTTGGCTCCAAATATGCAATTTTAGTCAGCGTAACAAAAATAAATAGGTAAATAAGTACTTGGATGAATAAATATGAATAAAATAATCAATTTGATATTTTGTGTTTTCTAGGCATCTTCATTTTGACTGCTATATTCACCTGTTAGTCTTACAATCAAATAAATGAGTGCAGTGGAAAAGTAGATGAAATTAATCATCTACCAGGGTTAAGGTGAGTTTGAATGAGTTCTGCTGTTTGACCCAAACTCTTTGTGGATGGACCGTTTTTACTTCAAGACAAAATACTGTGCATCAAAGCCATGGCTAACAATACCATATTAATTGTGGCAGAGAGCTATTTGAACCACCTCAATTTGGAGAAAAGGAGGCTAATTCTGGACAAGCTAACAGCTATTCTAACTAGGAACATAGCTGATTTCTGCCATCTTAAAATGWCTCCAATCTCAGAAACTTCATGGCAGTTCATGCAAATGCTATTTTCAAAGCCTTTATGACACTTTCAATTTCACATCACACAATCACTCCTGTAAAAATATTAGGTTATTCTTGGAGAAAGGACCCCTGGCTGAAACAGAAGTGGCGAAGGCAGCTATAGTTGCCCCTACTTGTATGTAAGCATACTTTGATGTAAATAACTGTATAATACAATATTGAAAGTCTAACCTCCCTTAGCCAACACAAAAATGATTACAGCTTACTCTAAATTACAATTAGATAAAGCAGAATTTATAGTAGGCGAGAATCCTTCTCAACAGATACTTTGAGCATTGTTCAAGAAATGCTCGACTTTTAATTAACTCGTGAACATGTTGGCACTCGTAAATAAAACCTGTAAAATCCATATTTACGTCACCTTAACTTCTGTTTAATTGGCTAATTTAATAAGAAGGCTGAAATAATGATCTTTCCTGTTTCATGTAATAGTTTCCACAGATAGTCTCCATTTTAATTAGCAACTCCATACAGTTGATAAAAACTCAAACTTGTAATAAACACATTAAAATTTATATTACATCGAGTCTACCATCTTTGACTACATGAACAAGAAGAATCCCTTGAAGCTGTCCTCACAGTGTTAGAATATATCTGCATGGATACTTCACTCAAATGATTAAAGGTTTGAGTGGATGCATCATCAGAGAGATGCAAAGGTAGAGGCAGAACCAGTTGAAGAGCACGGGAAGGAAAAAGGAAATGGATGAATGGAAAGATATTTAAGAAATACCCTCTTTTGATTGCAGAGGTTCTCTTTGTAAACGGGGTAGGAAACTCACCGTTCTCTGCCACCTTGTCGGCCTTGACGGATGTGCAACATAACTGAGCTGAAATGACGGTTTGTCAGAAATGGAAAGAATTAAGTCTCTTAAATAATTTTATTCCCGGTCGAAGCTTTCATTAGTGTGCTCAATACTAAATGACCTTGCTTTTGTCCACTTGAGAGATAAAATCATTTACGTCCTCATTTGCCCTCGAGTTCTTTCCAAACTACAGACTAGATGAATAAACTTTGCTTCCCTGAACAATCAGTCAAGGCAATCAGTTGGCTGTTACTTAGTGCCAAGGCTGCGGTGACAAGGAGTCTCATGAAAGGCCATCATATCCGATCTAATGCTGTCCGTATGAATGTGGACTGATAAAGGAAGACGGGAAATAAATCAATATCATGAATGCCTGTTCATCAGATTGAGGGGTGGGGGCTTAGACAGTGAAATGTCAAACACTAATCTCTTTAATAGACTGATATTACATTTTAATCCCAGTCTTATTCCTTCACTCTTTTCCTTAAGACTGTCTGCTGATGGCTTTTAAGAAGAGAGGGCAATAAGGCGGTAAATATAGACAGAATTATCAAAATACAGTGGTAATTAGGTGAAAAGAGAAAGAGCAGAATGGTGGAAGAGATGTGGTGAAAGGTGAGAAATGTTTGGTTTATGGTGGCTTGCCGCCATTCCAGATCTGAATTTACAGTGCAAGGGTGATTGACTGCAAGAGAAGGAGAGGCAATAAAGTGATGTCGATGAGAAGTGAGAACAAATTGATATGATCACAACATGTCACATTAAAGACAGGCCTGCCATCCATCAACATGATAAAAGGCCTCCTTCATTTTAACACTAACCCCACTGCCATTGATCTCAATGCTTCACTTAGCCAGCCACTAACCATTTATGATAACTATTATTATGCAGTTATGAGAATGGTGATGATCTATCATAGCTGTGCAGTCCACAATGAAAAGATAACCCTTGCTAATTTGTTGCACTGACGAGCTCAAATCATGGAGGGAAATTGGGTAGAAAAGCGAATAATTTCACTCAATTTCTCTCAATTATGTCATAAAATAATATGACGCTGATGGCAAAAGAAAGTGGGTGGAGATGATTAGAGGAGAGTCAGAGCTTCTTTTCTCTGTAACAATGTGCTTTATTTGTTTGCATTGTTACCCTCGGGGGAGAAACACAAGGGGAGAGGAAAAGTAACATTGATGATAACACTAAACATGCTTTTAAATCACCCATGTGCAAATCCGTAAATCAATATCAATTAGGCTGTGAAACAGTCCAAATGGACAACTGGCTTTGCTTTAACTAATGAAGTCTGTGGAGAATCCAATCAGTCCTGGTCCCGCTGCACCACACGCCTCCCTGTCAATCCTACTACTTATTATCACCAAGATGGTATAAAAACAGTGTAATACAACCCACGATACAATGATGTGGAGTTAAAACAAGAATTTCTCTAAAGTACACTGGAAAAATATACTGGTCAAAAAAGTCACTGATGTTTGCCATGCATTAGCATTTAACTGAATCTTGATATGCATGAAATGACAAAGTTATGCATCCCATATATATTAGGGAATATTTACAGTACACCAGGAATGTCCTTTGGCCCACTTGTTTGGTCCGGACCAAATAGACTTCATTTTTTCCTTTGGTGCAGTTTTGATTCAGATTGTACATTTTTGCAAGTGGACTATAATTTGTAAACAAAGCCACGCAGGTGATGGTCATGGCTCCCACTGGACAGAAATGACAGGAGCAGGACAGAGCACAGACCAGGAAATAAAGATGATGCTGTTACTACAATTGACTATCAAGAGCAGCTCATTCAGTGGTGGTTTTGCGATGACATAATTTTGGGGCATTGTTGTGAAATGCGTGCCGCAACCTAAAGGAGACAAGACGCTCTGCATTCCCTGATGCACAAAGGCTCATTGTTTGTAACACAGTGTTAGCATTAGTAACACTGGAGGGCTAACGTTGCTTAGCAGYGGTGTCTCATGAAGTCAAAAAAGTGCATGTTTCCTGTAGTTGGTTCGGTTCGAGGCCGGTCTGTGTTCACACCAGAAGCGAACTGCACCAGGATTTGTTTGGAAGCGAACCGAGACCACCTCAAAAATGGGTTTCAGTCCAGTTGTTTGATCCGCACCAGGGTCTGCATGAGTGTATTCGCACCTTCACAAAAGGTCCGGAACAACGGGGGACACAAACCCTGGTCTGTTTAAAGCGGGCCAAATGTGTCAGGTGTTAATACACCCTTAAATACATCTATACAGGCAACGTATGGTTATTAAAAGACCAGAGGATCTTTTCAAGACAGCTTACTTATCATCATCATCAGTGTGTTTTGAGCCCAATTCTGCCTAGAATATTTATTTCCAACATGTGCAAAATGAGCAACAAAATGGACGAGCTTAACAGGAACCCCAACTAGTTGCAACATTAGACATTATTTGAGCTAATAAAAATAGTTCAGGAACTAACACCACATATTTATTGGTAAAATATATGTAGCATTACTAAGTACTACTAAATATGTGGCTTTAGCTGGATAGAGCCTTGCAGTGGAACACCCAGTAAACATCATTTTCCCAGTATACTTTGCAGTGTAAATATATGGCACTGTGGCAAAGTATTTTTTATTGATAAAAACTAAACAGCCGACAGTATTTTTGAATTGTCTTGTTACACAAATCTAGTTTAAAATCAATAAAGTGATCACAAGTAAGGTAATCACAGCACATCTCCCCGTTGAAGTAAATGTTTATCAAATGATATCTAATATTGCAACTACTTTGGGGTTTCTTTGAGCTACTCGAAGGGGAAAAAATGGGAATTTTGTATCTTCACCTGTTCTTTRATTTTTACAGAGGCTGAGTGAGCTGGTACCAGACTCTGCAGGCGTTCAGCTCCTCGGAGCGGACTGTGTCACGGAGCGGTCCGGCAACCAACAGGTGGAGGCATCTRTTTTTACATCAACAATGGCTGGTGTTTTGATGCGACCTGGAAGCCCCTTTACATCCCAAATGAGTTTATTCATTTTGGTTGGTGTGTATGATTCTCAAACCCAGATTCCTTAGTGCCCTCTGTGTTTTAATTAAATTCTCATTTTAAATGTTTGTGTGTCAAATTTCTTGTACTTAACAATGAACAATTCTGGCAATTTTTTTTTGACCATATCCAAAATTATTATATATTTTTTAGTTTGTGGATGCTCCAAGAATGTAACCCTTACAAATGTTGGTGGACCACTGTGTGTGTGTATAAAACATATTATTTTCTTTAAATACACGAGTCAAAAACATGCAAACTACATACATGGAAGCTGTGAAAAGTTTTAAATACCATTGCTACAAGGATTTGCTTATAGCTTTTACAGAGAAACACTAAATATGCGCGCTCACACACACACACACACACACACCTACTTAAGACAGTCAAACCCAGGCTTCTTCCTCCCAACAACATACATGGAAGCTGTGAAAAGTTTTAAATACCATTGCTACAAGGATTTGCTTATAGCTTTTACAGAGAAACACTAAGCATGCGCGCTCACACACACACACACACACACAGTCCCGCTTGAGTCTGTCACCTTACGAGAAAAAAAAATCTGACAAATGTTATTTAGTAGCTGCAGTTTGCAACATTAAATAATGCCTCCTTGTTTCTCTCTCTGCCTCCTCTGCAGGGAGAGGAGAGGAGAGGAGAGGAGAGGAGAGGAGAGGAGNCACACACACACACACACACACACACACACACACACACACACACACACACACACACACACACACACTATCCCTGGCAGGCAGCATGCAGCGAGGCTCCTCGGGGTTGCCATATCATTTTAAACATCCATCAGCTCAGCAGAGATATCATATTAGCTGCTCATCTGCATACAGCGCAGACAGAATGACAAACGAGAGAGCGGGAGAGCTCTCACCTCGTTCCCTTCATTGCATCTCCTACCCCGCATTCCATCCCTTCTCTCCTCTCTTGGCTCCCTCTGTCTCCTTATCCCTCCCTTCTAACCTCTTAAATTGGATCACCACTGGCAGCAGAGCGTGTATAAAAGTGTGTGTGCTCGTTGTTGCAGTGTAATCACATCTTTTAAATGGAAAAAGGGGATGAATCTCAGGAGGAACGATGACCACTGGGCCCACGTCTGCCGCCGGATCCCCCCACCACCTTTCATTCTTTGTATTTCAGTGTACCCCATCACATTTGCTTTCACTGAACAATCTAAGATTTCTAAATCATTTTTTACCACAGATCTTCAAAATATTTTACTTTCAAACTTTCTGTCCCTAACTTATTCCATAGTTTCATACTTTTAACAATTTTTCACTTTTTATTTGCAGATTATCATACTGTTAAACTGCAGTATTACCCCCAAAAAACTCTGGCAAGAATGTATGTTTTTCATTAGCGCTTATATTCGTGTAGCCTGGTTAAAACCAGACCCTCGTCCTTCACTTTGCTTCGTACAAGGGTCTGGACTTGATGCATAGAGAAATGATTCTTGAAGGAGGCGTGGCCTCTGCTGAAGTCTAAAATGATTGGATCGGTGGGCTGCGACGTATGTCGCTGTGACGGAGGCTAAGCTGAGAAGCTAACCGGAAATCGCGTGTGCTGTAAACAACCCTACTGAGAGGAGAGAAGTACCGAGCTGATTGAGACGACTGTAAATGAGAGCTGCTGCTTTGTCAGACAAATTTATATTTAATTTGGAAGCCTTATCAACACAGACTGGCTTCATTCACTTCCTCCACTGCGGTATGCTAAACTAACTAGCAGACACTGCGCAGAACATCGACGTCATTCAAAAATCCTCCTTCTGTTTGCTGATTGGCCCAGGTAAAATAAACTACAAGAGACACTGCGCAGAAAATTGACGTTCTGTTCTCTGATTGGCCCGGCTAAAACTCTGCCAGCGAAATCCTTGTCAATGGGAGAAGTCCCAGATGGAGCAGWGAAGGGAAACTAGAATTGAGCGGAGCTGCGTAGGAAGACAAGGGCCAGGCTAAAATTTGTGTGCTAAATAATGAGATTCTTTAGATATAATGGTGTTGGTTCAGGTTATGTACACCCAATAAAAAGTTTAACATCATACCAAACACTTCTCGGGTAGCCATGTATTATATTATGTGGGTTTGTAATTTGATTTTTAATAAACTGTACAAACACATAACCTCCTGCTAAACTGACTCTAATGCTCTGATTTCCGAAACTTGGGACAAATCTAGTTTAAAATCAATAAAGTGATCACAAGTAAGGTAATCGCAGCACATCTCCCCATTTGTTTATCCAATACTTTATTAACTTACTCCTAAGCTTCATTGCTCCCCTGTTGGATTTAGCTCTAAAACACAAATTTTGCACACATTACATGTAACTAAGAAAGTAAATGAGCCAATTCCTGTTGTCTTTCAAGGCTATTTTTTCCCTCTTTGAGCTCATGCTAGTAATAAATGACCCATGAGTCATTATTGTTATGCTTTGTTTCTAAAAATAGACAAACAGTTGATTCAAAGGCATTATTACATGCTTTTCAAAAACTCACAATGGCCCAAATTGCTGCTTGTGGTAGGCTGTTTCTAACCAAATTAAGTATTTTTGGCACTGGAAGCCATAGATATTGTTTTTTCTTTTGGGAAAAAAAATGTTTTGTTCAAGAATTTAAGTTTTTTAGAGGGCATGATCAGGCCTTAAAGGACAGCAGGGGAAAATAAACTTGATAAAGCCAGCATTATAAAACTCCCTCAGAGCCCCACTAATGACCCCAAATTCACATCTGAGAGCTACATACTGTATGAGTAACATCAAAATCTGAAAAGAAAGTGTTTAAAACCAAGGAAAATACGCTAAGGTCAAGGGGAGGACTGATGACARAGCCAGAGCATGTTCCGACTTTTCTTCATCCTCATTGTAAGTTAGGAATAACAGCAAAGAAGGATAAAAAAACATTTGGTGCTGCTCAACCTGCTTAATGTCAAAGATATAAAAAAAACAGTTCAGAGTGGAAAGGCGATATCACAGAAAACTAGAACGCCACACGGGAACACTGGTACACAAAAACCGTGACAAAGGCTCAGAATGCTGCAACATAACAGGGTGGTGGTGGTGGGAGGGGGGGTGCTGAGAGTTTCAGAAAAAGAGAGATGAATGCAGTGGTATCCTCAGATCTGAAGGCAAATCCCCCTTGGTGTTAGTTCTGCTCGAGCGGCTGGCACTGACACATGAATATTTCATACTGTTGATGTTTAAATCCCATCATTTGCGATGTGGCGTGCGTGGAGATCCATTGAAATCAGGAAGAAAGAAGGCATGTGTGTGTGCGTAAGAGAAACACAGAGCGTGTTGATCTATAATGCATAGTTTCAGTAAGTTCACTTGTGATATACTCTATTGCATCTGTGTTTCAGTATTGYGGAAGGAGCAGACGTGCTTGTGTGTGTTTGGAGCACTGGAGCACCTCGAGGTGCAGATTACCATGTGTTAACTCATCCATATGCAACTGGGGCCATGACATATAACAATAMAGTAGTGGGTTACTGTATGTGTCTGTGCAACATACAGATGTGTGCCTAAATAGAGCTGAACTTGTTGCACTCAGGTCAAAAACCAACACGATACCAAAGTATCCATCAGTTTTGAGGGGAAAAAACTGTATTATTCTTATAGGGGTAAACATTACCCAAACCTTTGACCAACAAGGGAAACCTGGGGGCTCAAAAATGCTAGTGTTTGTATTTTTATCTTTATCTTTATTAATAAATGTTTCAGTCTGTTTCCTCCGGGGTGATGATTCCTCATCATAATGGCACAAGGGGTCACTGCACAGTTTGAGTCCAAAAACATTGTGAATCACATGCCTGCACGCTGAAAACCAAAGAAGAATTTTGCAACATACAAAAAAAAAAAAAAAAAAATCTGCAACCCCAAAGTCATCCATATCAAGAGTCATTGAAATAGGCCAACTCAATAATTCAGAGATGGTAAGTTTTTGGGCAGCAATTAAATGCATCAGCAATTAATGAACCAAATGGTTCACTGAATTAAACAAAAGGTGGCTCTAAATTTCTAAACAACTATAGAAGAAAATGGGCGGCGGCCGAAGGAGGGGACCCTGGCGGTCTGATCCTCGGCTGCTGAAGCTGGCTCTTGGGACGTGGAATGT